>NC_051182.1:75630716-75680716 GCF_013339695.2 Rhipicephalus sanguineus | reverse complement strand
TCTAATAGGGTCGTTGAAGAACACCATAATAGCCGTCATAGAGATCTCGTAATAAACCTTCTTCACGGAATCAGCCCCTCATTTTTACTGGCTAACACTCTTAGTGTAATCCCCAAACGCGCTGCACTGTACAGCTTATTAGGCTCACCGTCATGCGATGTCTTACTATTAACAGAAGCATGGCTTAACACATCCATCGATAATTTAGAGATTCTTCCCTTTGTTTCACACTTTGACATGTTCCGGAAAGATAAAACCGATTACTCGCGCGGTGGCGGTGTGTTAATCGCCACTAAGTGGAATCTGTATTGTTCACATGTAAACCTTCCTTCACCATTGGAAATGGTTTGGCTTCGATGCACAGCCACACACCCGCACATCCTCGTTAGTCTCTGCTATCGGCCCTCTAGTTCCGGCAGTTCATTCACGCCTTTACTTCATGAAGGTCTCAACACATTAATAAACAAGTACCCTAATAGTCCTGTCCTCTTGTTTGGCGATTTTAATTTTCCCACCATTGCCTGATCTGCTCCCGCTTCTTCATTATCTAACAGTAGCACGGCAAGCGATTTCCTAAACACATGCGTAACATTTGGCTTAACGGAGCTCGTCACTGCTCCCACGCGCGTCACTGATCATCGTCCAACGTTTTGGACGTTGTGTTAACAACGCATCCTGATAACTTCACGCCTATCACCCTTTTGCGCGGCCTGAGTGATCATCCAACAGTGCGCACCTCGTTTCATGGCAACTTACTAAAGAAACAAAAATATCGAAAAACACTTACCATTTATGATAAAAGAGACTATGTTAGCATAAACCGAGAATTAACAGAATACTTTGACACTTTTCCCGCTAACTTTCCGCTAAATTCTCTCGAGTCGAATTGGTTGGTTTTCAAAGCCGAGATGCATCGTCCTATAGGTATTTATATTACGACCATTACAATAACAGAAAAAATAAATTCTCCATGGTTCAATGTATCCCCTCAAACACTAAATAATAAGAAAAAAACGTCTATTTCGAGCTGCCAAACGAGCTAACTATGCTTCAAAATGGCAGAATTATTACGCAGTGGGGATAGAATATTATAACCAAACCATCGAAACCAAGCACAAGTTCTTTTCTAACACCCTAGCAGCTATGCTGCAAAATAACACGAATACCATTTTGAAAAACAATTATTCCCTCGCAATGTAATGAGATTTCACTCAATAACAGCTTTGGACTTTCTATTCCTGAGCATTTTGTTGCTGATTCTCTTAACACCGTATTTAGTTCTGTTTTTACTAATGAAATACCTCACAGTTTACCCTATCTACCATTTCCCGCATATCCGCTGATGCAAAACATCACATTTGATTCATGCGGCATTGTCAAAGTCATTGAATCATGAATAACTCGCCATCCACGGCAGTAGACGGCAACAACTCTAAAGTGCTAAATAATACTAAACATGTGTGTAGCCTGTTTTTATCACTCATACTTCAGCAATCACTCGACAGCGGTTCAGTTCCACATGGCTGGCAGGTGGACAAGGTCATCCCAGTCTTCAAGAAAGGAAGCCGAGCATCGCCCAGTAACTACCGTCCAATTTCTGTAACAAGTGTCTCTTGTAAATTAATGGAGCGTATTCTATACTCCCATACTGCTGACTTCGTAACATCAGTAAATTTCTTTCACCCAAGTCAGCATGGTTTTTGGAAAAATTACTCCTGTGACACTCAACTTGCTCTTTTTCTGCATGATTTACACATAAACCTAGACCGTAACATTCGAACTGACACAATATTCTTAGATTTTGAAAACGCATGCGACAAGGTCCCTCATGGTCGTCGTTTTTAAAAGTTATCCTGTCTTAACATTCACCCGTGTGTTTTAAACTGAATACGAGGATTTTTAGCCAACCCTCAGCAATTTCTTTATGCCAATGCACGCCCTTCATCTCTAACAACCGTTCTTTCAGGTGTACCGCATGGTACCGTACTTGGCGTCCTCCTCTTCTTGACATACAATAATGACCTCCCTTGTAATATTTCCTCTCACATCCGTATATTCGGAAATAATTCTGTTGTTTACCGCGCAATCACTAACCCCTCTGATCATTCCACGTTACAATGTGACCTCACATGTAACGTTCCACGTTACAATGTGTCCTTGAATGTATCTAAAACTGTGTTAATGTCTCTTTATCGTCGTCAAAATCACGTTGTTTATAACTACAGCACCCACAACAACGAGAATGCTACAGTTGGTTCACTTAACTATCTTGGTGTGTAAATCTCCGGTGACCTAACTTGCAACTGTCATATTAACTACATAATCAATTCTGCCAATCGTACTGTAGGGTATATACGCCGTAACCTTTCACTCGCTCGTCCTTCTATTAAAAGTTGCCTTCGAAACCTTTGTCCTGCCAAAGCCAGAATACGCGAATGCGATATTTGATCTCACCAAAATATCCTCAATTTCGGCCTCGACTCTGTCCAGAACCGCGTGGCGGGATTTATACTAACTATTCATACACCTCAAGCATCTCGGCACTAAAATAGACTAACGTATGCGATTTGGCTAAGCGCCACAACATCGCACGCCTTAACTTTTATCATAAATTTTTCCACTCTTTGCCTTTATAGGACCAATATATCAGAAGGGCCCACCGCATTTCCCGCAACAGTCACTGTAATGCAGTGTAACCACCACAAGCCAATACTGTGACCTTTCACCAATCGTTTTTCCTGCGTACAGCCCAAGACTGGAATGACCTGCCCACCGAAGTCGCCATTATCATCGACGCCCAAGGATTCAAGCGGCTCATCGAAACCATCCCATCATAATTACCATTATATTGTTAGCCTTTCTATCATCCTCTTCCTCATGTAATATTTCAACCGGGCCCTTTGAGGCAATAAAATGAATCATTAAATACATGCTGTACCGTCATATTTACCACCCAGACGTTGAACGCTGGGTGCCCGTTCTAGCACGCTCTCTTCGACATCATGTCCTTAATGCCTTTCACGAAGATTTGACAGCTGGCGATGTCGGCTTTCACAAAACCCACGACCCCATTCGAAGCCGTTTTCATTGGCCTGACCTTTTTACCAGCGTAGCGCCGTACGTAGATTCCTGCTTTTCTTGCCAGCGTCGCCAACTTCCGACGTCTGCTCCTGCCGGCCAATTACAGCCAATTCCATGCCACGCAACACCATTCAAGGTCGTACGTGCTGACCTTCATAAGCCTCTTCCCGTACTGGCGCTGGAAATCGATGTGTGGTGACCACCATGGACCACCTGAAGCGCTATGCTGATACAACTTCAGTGATTACTGGTTCAGCTTCAGAACTTGCTGATTTTGTCGTCCACGCCATAATTCTGCGTCATGATTTTACTCGAGCACTCTTGAGCGACCATGGAAGGGCATTCCTATCACATTTGTTGACTGAGGTCCCACGCGCTTCTGGCACTATACACAAGACAGCGCCAAGCTACCATCCTCAAACCGGCGGCCTGACCGAAAGACTTCATCGCATCCTTGCTGACATGATCGACACTCTCGATTTGTGTCGGCTATCGGCCAGCGAGGATGCTGAGTTCTTCTGCGACGCGGAGAAACAGATACGCGGCGTCCACTGACAGGCGCCCCGCCCATCAACGAGAGTGAGAAGCGACCCCTTTTTGAAAAGAGAGCGCCTGAGAAAACAGCAGCTTTGTGCTCCGCTTGGATCCTTTACGCGGTGCGCACGACTGCATTATTTGGCTGAGCAGTTCATAGCCGTATCAGCTTTACACAGGATGTGTTTTTTCAGCAAGCCCGAGGAAGGCTTCGGCACCCCTGTAGGATTGTATTTTTATAGAGTGTGCAGCAGAATAACGAGACACGATATGAATGTAATCAAGGAAAATTGTCGAATGTCGGATTGGCTTCTCTATATAGAGAAAGAGACAAGAGAAAGGGCACATGAGAGGTACTACCGTGAGCAGTATGAACTGGTACCCGAATTCCTGTTTGTTCAACGATTAATTGGCAATGGTACTCACACGAATATGACGTACTATAATTTCCAGATATGGAATCTGCTTAAGCTTCAGTGTCCATGATACCTTTGCGCTCACAACATTGTTTGGGCCACTGTGACCTCTCAAAAATAATTTTTGTGTTCCAACTTACATTTCTCACGACTATACACATGAAAGGCACCACGAGCATGCGTGGCAACAAGCACCACACGGGACATGGCGCTTGTAAGAGCCACTTGTTTTCAAAAATCGTAAAAAACGCCTTCAATGCCTTTGGCGTGGATGAGGGTCGGAGCGATGTTGCGGCAAGATCCGCACAGACACTGAAAGGGTCGTCCGTGTAGCCAGAAAAGAATGAACATCGATTCTATTTGCACGCCGAAGAAACTGCGGTAATGGGGTACACAAATGCTCCATGCTCACTTCGCATCCGCAGAGACTGACTGCTGCACCGTCACCCATTTGAGTTAACATTGCATGGACTTTTGTCAGAGTGTCGTAGAAAGAACAGAAAATGCAGAAATTTACGGGTATCTTCTGCAGAAAGCTTATGTTCAAAATGTTAGGCTGATCTACAGCTGGGCGAATGAGTCAAAACCTCGCACGTGACTACATCCTGAAAAATGCCTCAGGGCGCGTGAATCGTTTATATACAGAACACTGCGTGTCAATTGGCTGTGCAGGCGCCACGTCGCCTCGTGATATCCGCCCAGCTGCGCCGCGTACGTAGCTAGCAGCCGAATAACGGCTGGCGAGTGTATCATAGCTCTTCAAAGCGAGTGTGCTGTCGTTCCTGGTCTCTCGTTTTCATTGCGTGCTCAAGAATGGCCTACCTGAGCTATATGTATATTAGACGCATGTTGTTCCTCGCTATCCTGTGATTGCGCCAAAGGCCGCTGTAGTGAGCGATGAATGCTGGCGAGCGTGGCTGTTTAGGTAAGTGGTCCAGAGTCTTATCACCTGTAAAATTCGTGACAAACAAGACAACAGTTCGAATATTTGCGGAACTAGGCCACGCTTTCATCTGCAAAAGTGTTACCGACAGCACAAAAGAACAATTAGAACAACCTAAAGTAGGTGTTTCAGCGTCGCATGGTACACTGCACCTGAAACTCATGGAACATTCGCTGGTTGAAACAACCGCACTAACGCGGTCAGTGTTTGTCGCCAAAACAACTTAAAAGATGTGATCTGTCATCAAGAACCATTGCTGTAGATATTAAGTTACAACAGAAACCTGATATTCGAGCAATGGTTCGCATGATGAACGGATAACAATTTCTCAATGTTTTGCAACAAACATTAAAGCGTAGGTGCGGTACTTTAACCAGCGAATGGTCAATGGTTGTTCAGGTGGTAGTGTTATTAGTATTCTAGCGGCATCTTCTTCTTCATTGTTCCTGTATATTTACTTGTGAATCATAAAAAATTCTAGACGCAGATCAATTTAAGAAGATAGGCAATCGGAACTTCCCCGCAATTAGTTTTTTCATGAAATTTGGCTTTGATAAGTCCAACCACGAATTTCTGAAAAGCAGTAGACCTTTGGAATGAGGCTGTCAACTAATCATTAACCTTAGTTTCTGGAACAGAACATCCAAGTTAGCGATCGGCAAATTCAAGCCTAACGTTTCTTAATGATGCCAGACGTACCTGGGCTCGAGATGTATAAAGGAGCTCGGAGAAAAGCCATGAACAAAGATGGCGTGCAATATATTGACTGAACTGCTTTTTTTTCTGTTAGACAAGGCCAACAGAAGAGTAAACACTCGAAGGCGAATAACAGTACAAGCTCGGTTCGTACACCGCCCTCTGTTACTTTCTAAATGTCGGGCTAAATATAATATTCAACATTCTTTTACTGTGGAATTACGGAATACTGACACATGACAGCCATATAAAGGGCGTTTGTTCAACGCGCTCTGAATGGAATAGCAGGCATATAAATAACGCCTCCTTCTTTATTGTAATTACAAAGACTGCAACGTCTTTAGAGAGCCCGCAAGATATGTCTTTTTTCCTTAGAAAAGCTCGCTTAGATAGCTTTGCCTTTGGCGGATTTAAGGCAGCGATAACATTAATGGAAGAATTGTGAGACTTGTACCAGCTTTCTCAGTACAAGTTTAAATATTGCTATAGATGCAGTTAATATTGTGCAGAAAAAGCCTCACTAGTCTGCAAGGTCCCGCCAATTACAGCCCGTCTTTTAAAGTACTAAGCGGTTTCTTGTATTTAAGATAAGTAGTGAGAACTTAGATCAAGTTAAAAATTCTTATGACAAAAAACAAATAAAGAATGGGTATCAGCTGGTGTTTTCTAGCTTGTGTGCACTCGGCAGGTAAAATACAAAGCAACGCGTCGATGAGACAGAGAAGAGGTAATTGCCGCACACATACCGGTGTAGGCAGAATATTCCTACATTGTTATCCCGCAAAGCAAAAAATGCAATGCAGTGTTGTTAAGAAAACGCGGATAGCGAACACGTAGTCAGGAATGATTGCGTAGCTTGGAAAAAAGGAACTGGAGTTAGGTTTGAGAGGCTGTGTATACAGCTGTACACTGTTTCATAGAACATGACTAGTTTCAGATTTAAGAGGTAACGAAGAGTAAGAAACCATGCCTTGTGCGCGTTTAAAAGTTTTTCACGTGTGGGATAGGAGTGAAATGTCGCAAAATGGTGATGAGTGGAGCGCTTTATTAGGTAGCGTTAGGGTAAGAAGGAACGAACAGGACAGAAATGAAAGACAGGGGTGTTTAACCAGTCTAGAAAAAAAAAACAGTATGCTACCCTATACATGGGGAAGGGATGTATAATAATAGTAATAGCTGGGGTTTAATGTCCCAAAACCGCGATATGATTAGGAGAGACACCGTAGTGGAGGGCTCCGGAAATTTCGACGACATGGGGTTCATTAACGTACACCTTCATATAAGTACGCGGGCCTCAAACATTTTCGCCTCCATCGAAGCCGCCGCAGCCGGAATTCGATCCCGCGACTTTCGGGTCCGCAGCCGAGTGCCATAACCAGTAGACCACCGTCGCGAAGCTAGAGGAAGAGATGGAGGAACTTTAAATAAAGAGGCAGAGTAAAAGAGAGAGGACGGAGCAGGCACACACAAATGCACACACCTCACAGTCACGATATCGCCATTGGTCTATAACCGTCGGTGCAAGTCTGACGTCTTCACGAATTTCAGCACTGCTTTCGTAGCTTTCAAACGCGATAACGTCTTACACGATATTCCAAAATGGCTTCTGCCGCCAACAGTCTGTGGTCTATGCGAGCTAAAGCGGACGCGAGTGATTGTCTCTGCACATTGTTGAGAGGACTGTCAGAGAAGATGTGCTGTAATGTCTTCTCGCTACCACAGTTTTTACGAAAAGGGTTCTCAGCGATTTCCATACGAAAAGAGAACGACTTCGTGAAAGCCACTCTTAGCCATAAACGGCAAAGCAAAGTGGCGTCTTTCGATTAAAGTTCCAGGGGAAAATAATGTTTTTGAGGCAACGACGATGTTAGTTCCTAAGAAAGAAATGTTCTTCCATGAATAATGGGGGAGTGGTCGCTGTTTGTGTGTCATGCGTTTATTTCTCGGAGCTTCCTAATGTATATTTTTTTTAAGAATTTAAGTTTGTACATGGGTTCGACGTCGGTTTCACAGCCTTATATTTCAGGCACCTAATCGCAAGTCGTTGTATTAACCCTGCACAAAACCTCGTACCAACAAGTTGCTGAAATTGGTTAGTATCTTCAGTGCAGCATAGTGAAACATACTGAAGGGACGCTGCTTCCATTTAAATCCACAACCATTAGACTCGACGCGCAGGTGGTGACATTTCATTTCTCAATTGGTAGTTCAATATTTATTTATTTATTTATTTATTTATTTATTTATTTATATATTTATTTATTTATTTGTTTATTTATTCAGTTCGTTAGTTATTTATACAGGTGTTTCATGCGTCTCACGTGGAAACATTGTGTTAGGAGGGGGGAGATTACATATTTCTCCTTTTACAAAGAGGGACGAAGGCAAATCAGTGGTATGGAATTGAATAACTTTATTTATGTCCAAAGTAGAAAAAAAAAACATGGTTTATTCCTCTGTCATAGGAAGCGGTATAACACGAGAGTAAATCCTGTCTTCACAGACGTAGTTGAGCGTTTGTTGTGCATTGTTTCGCCTCGAGGGCGAAGGAATGCAGGGGCGTAGCCAGAATTTTTTTCGGGGGGGGGGGGTTCAACCATACTTTATGTATGTTCGTGCGTGCGTTTGTATGTCGCGTGTATATATCGCAGCAAACTGAAAAATTTCGGGGGGGGTTTGGAACCCCCCCAACCCCCCCCTTGGCTACGCCCCTGAAGGATGAATGCTATAGCAACAAGGTTGTAATGTCACGCGAAGAACGGCAAGCACTCGAACTTCCAACGCGTTGCTCAAAAACGAAAGGACGCACGGAACGAACATACACAGGATAGCGCGAACTAAGACTTCACAGAGCTTCGACAGTTAAAGCGCGCTGGTCAAATAAGGAGGGGCGCACGAAACGAAACGCACAAGTATACACATGATGAGCGCGATCTGTCACAGTGTGTAACGTATTTGTTTGTGAGCAGCGCGCCTCCTTTCGCAAAAGCGGCCGCTGCATACCTTCGTGCTCTCTGTAACTTGAACGCAGAGCGCAAGACGTACAAGATAAACGGCGGCGCGCAGGAGCGACCACGCCCTGTAGAGACACACCTTATCTCAACGCGTGGGGCGACGACATTTTATGTTTAAAGCGCGCTCTTTGAGCCCTTCGTCGCCATCATGCTCGCAGTGATACGAAAACACGCTGATAATACCCTGATCTCTGAGTACTGCCATTGGCAAATAGGTATATAATAGCACGCCGTTAGGTAGGACAAAAGGAAACGTGTCGTTTGTGGCGGAGTTGTTTCGCGCCTGCGCGCTGGGGATCGAGAGGTCGTAAGTTCGATTCCAGGTGATAGAACTTTTTCTCCAAGTTTTTTCTTCGCCATATGTTAGTCTTTATATTTTACAACGTCATATCCGTGACGGAAATGCGTCAGTGGAGCCGTGGTGGACCCCGGCATAAAACACTTTCGTGTTAAAACAGAATTCTGCTAGGTAACATTTGTAAATCTGGGTGTTGTGACCACATGAGCGCTTAATGACCACAGATGCAGAACGAATTTGCCAAAGCGGCATCGCTGCATGGGTAACATTGCTGTAATGTCCCTACCAGATTTTTTAAATGCCCGTGTGTGCGAATACTAGGTTTGCACATTCACATATCACGTGCCACGTGTGAGCTGGTCATTGCACTTGATACTTAATTATGTTTACGCCCTCCAATAATGACACGTTATCTTATACTTGCACGTGAATCCGTGACATAGGTAGAGTGTGGGAAAGAGGTTTGGTTTGTGTAAACCTTTTTTACTCAGGCTGCTCCTCTGTGCAGCAGGTGTCACGAACTTTTTCTGCTTGTCCGGAATGATATCAATATAATGCTATATGGGAGAGATTCTCACTTTCGCGAGCCACATGCACATGTTATACTTAATTGAAGCGTAGGAAAAACACATATCGGGAATTTGAGTTGGCACTTCTGCAATATTCTGCTTTGTCTAACCTGCTGCCACTAAGTCCGTAGCTCGTTTTCGTCGCTCAGGAATTGGAAATATATCACACGCGCATTCACACAGGCAGCCTGTTTAAAGAGGCGAAAATTTCGTTTCTAAGCTCGTGCTCAGATAGGACACCTCTGTAGTGCGCCAGTCTTAGACTTGCAACATTGTCCCACTGATTTTTGTCATTTTCATTAATCTTCCAGACATACTGCGTCGTGGAGGTAACGCTGCCGATGCGGCTCTGACCATGGCAGCCTGCATGCAGGTTCTGCAGCCATACTCCACCGGCGTTGGAGGCGACTGCTTTGCTCTTCACTATGATGCCTGTACGAAGAAGGTGCGCTGCGTCGATGGATGGTATGTTGCAGGTGCTGGAAGACCCTGCGTTGCTTTTCCTTATCTATAATCTAAAATTCTTCAGCAAGTGACGGCTCCTTCTCACCACAAACCTTGCGTACGTCCATCCGTTGGTAACATATTGAAATCAACAGATAATGAAGCTAAGGAAGGCACATTACTTCTATGTTTTAAGTGCAGTATCGTAATTATGATACAAATGATACGGATTGAAAGTGATTAAAAAATATTCTAGCCGAAGGCAGTGGCCGAACCAACTGATTTGGAATAACGCGTCCAATGCTCTACCAATTAGGCTACCGCGGCGGTCACTTTGCCATCCACTTTGTTGGCTGTTTACGCTTTTGAAACCCTAAAAGTGTTAACCAGCGCCGCTCACAGCCATGACGGCGAGTGTGGAACATTCTTTCGTTGCCAGCCGCCGTCATGAAGCACGTGATCTTTTTGCGAGCTGACAGCTAACCAATAATCCCTTCTGTATTATGTTAAGGAGTCTGCCAGAAAGAGACCCTTGCTATGAATGAACGAAGCAAGCGCAATTGCAAGGGCTCACTTTTCTTTGCGAGACACATCAATAAAAAATAACAGATAAGAAAGAAAATGAAAGTAGATGGGATGTTATTTTGTAGTAATTATGATCTAAATGTGAAGAAAATAAAGTGAACGAAAACATAACTTGCTCTGGCAGGGACCGAACCTGCGACTAACGCGTCCGATGCTCTACCCATTGAGCTACAGCGGTGGTCATCCCCCCGTTCACTTTATGGCGTATATATATGTATTTTAAATTTGCCGGAGTTAGTCAGAGCCACTAGTAGTTATGACTGCGAGTGTAAAATAATCTTTTGTTACCAGCTGTCGTCATGAAGCACGTAATACTTTGCAAACCGCAAGGTGACCAATAAACCCTTGTTCAAATAAAGAATCTTGCTGACGGCGCGCACAAGTCACCGTTGGCGCTAATTTCCATATTTTTTAATACATTATTTTCGAGAAGGTTTGGGAACATGCACGCAAGAACGACTGCTTGTTTATATTGTTATGAATGCTGATATATGCTGCGTCCGAGGTTCATTCTGTCACATGCGCCAGAGAGACCATTGTAAGAGTGTTTGTCACATAGTTGGCCTTCAGGGATTGCCTGCATTTCATGCAAGAAGCTTGTTTGGAGATTCCCATTGCGGCGACCGCGCGCAATGTTCGCTCACTGTACACATTCTCTAAACAGATAGCGTCTGTAAACAATGCTGTTCTTTCTTTTCCTACAAGATTTTAATTTTGACGCTAATGACTTCCCTCGTATCGAAATTATACAAAGAAATGTCCACAAGCGCTTCCGCATGGTGGTTTTGTTGAGTGCCAACAGCAAAACATCGGAGAAGTGCGCCGGCGTTATCCTACCTAGCAGGTAACAGAGGCGTGCTCGATAGACTCCTCGCCGATACCAAAGAGGGTCAACAAAGAAACCTTTGGGTGAAACATTATTTATTTATTTATTTATTTATTTATTTATTTGAAACACTGCCACTTTAAGCTCAGAGCGTTGCAGATAGGTGGGCAAACCAAAGTGATACAACGTGTTACAGGTAAGATTGGGTGATTGAACTTTCAAACACAGCATCCAAGGAGTCTTCGCCTGTTCTCAAATTACTTCAAATGACGCGTACGTGTCACTACATAAACTTATAACTGATCCATCACGGTGTCCTGTTTCGCGCATGTTATGAACGGCGCCAAACTAAGGGTGCCTCCTAACTATATTCCCTTGAAGTTCTTTAGCGTGAAGTTCAAACCCGCTGCATGAGCGTAATTGACCCCGTTGGCCTGCTGTTTCCCAGGAATCGAGTCCTCGACAGCGTGCTCAGTAACATAGTGACATATCCAGAGACCCATTCTGGTGCGGCTTTGTATGCTTCATTCTTTTGGTTTTATGTGTTCTCAGCAAATATTTCTTTCATAAAGAGGTTCATCAAGTACTTAAAGGACGCCAACTTTTGCGGGAAACAGCTGAGCTTCTACCGGAAGCGCGCAAACAGCTCCATAGGCGCAGGTGTTTAAGTGCGAACGCACAGATTTGCGACAATCGCCATTGCCGAAAGAAAAAAAAAACATTTTGCGTTTAATTTACGTAGCGCTAATGTAGTTCTTGCGTGGGTCTTGGCCTAGTTCTAAATTCAGCGCTCAATGGAGCTCCGCTACCGTGAAACCTGAGGGAGTGCTTAGCGTGGGCAACTCAGTGATATCCTTTCCAATCACGGGCTTGCCGAGGCGGTGGCGCCCTCTCTAGCGCGGCGCGAAAAACAACCGGATGCTTCAGAACGTTTTTGGCGATTTCAGGTAAATAACTGCAATATATTCCTGGTCGCTTCTGTACCTTATATTATAGTAGACCTTTTTAGTATATTTTGCACTGGTTTGGAGCATTGCTAGCCTTGGTTTACGCCTATATTGAGCACCACGTGACCATGCGTCATGAGACGGTCGATGGACGACTAGCCGGGCCCCTAAAGTGCGACACTCTTAAAAGCGAAGTATTTCCCATCGCTGCATACTTTGTAGAAGGTAGGCGACACTACGCGACAGCGCTTCATGGGTGTCTGTTGGTTGAAACAGAAAATACGGTACGCTCTGGAATCCCCATGGGTGAGTCAGCGTGGCTGGCTGCTTTACTGCCTAAAACTTGAGCTGCATCAACCTCTCCCTTAAATCTTGAGTTATTACGCTTGAATTTGTGCCCATGCGAACGCACATTCCACAAAACTCAAAACAATTGCAGTGGCCGCAGCCCGGCCGCACTGACGTTGGATTTGGTGCAGTCGAGAAGCCCCCGCGACTGGACACATGAAAGGCACATGTACGGCTTGCAGGCGACGGTTCCTGGAGCAGTGAAGGCCTGGTTCTACATCCGCACTCGTTTCGGCTCAGGCAAGGTGCGTCTCAAGGAGAAGCGTCGTCAGTGTATGCCCACCTAAGCCATAAACTTTATCGAGTTTTAACGCGACAGCGTTAAAGAGCTCGTATCGCAGAAATTCCGCCGTCGGCGTCGGCACCGTTGGTTGTGAGCGAAAAATCATCATCTTGTCCGTGACCGAAAAATCGAAAAAGCTGCAAATAAAATAAATAATAAAAATGTTGGATCCGAGTGAGGATCGAACCCAGGCCGTCTGCGTGGCAAGCAGGTGTTCTACCACACAGCCACTCCTCTGCTTGGAGCTGCACTGAAAGTAACTTACGTGCTTCCCAAAAATACGCGTCCTGTATTAAGGTGTCACAGTACGAGATGTAATATCGCAGTAATATTGCCTGGTACAAGCGTACATTGCCATCGGGCGTCACACCATGTCAATATCATAACGAATTGGTGGTTTAAAGACAGCCACACATTACTGCGCGTATTCCCTTAAGACCACGTAGTGGGTGCATCGCAACTTCGAAAAAGTTTCTCGCGCATAATTGCTCCTGGTTTAAAGCATGCTACCCATTACATAGGGCAGACACTTTAGTGCGCGCATTCTGTTAAACACTCGTAGTGTTCGAAGTGTGCACTATAGGGCAGGAGATCGCTGTCGCGTTCAACTCTTAAAGGCGAAGCTTAAGCGTCCCCCAATTTTTTAAATGCGAAGCATTTCTTAGCGAACCACAGGCACCTTGGCCGTTTCTATCTATCTATCTATCTATCTATCTATCTATCTATCTATCTATCTATCTATCTATCTATCTATCTATCTATCTATCTAGCCGCCTACGTCTGGGCGCTCTCCAGGTGGTCTCCATAACTTGTAATGTACCAAAATTGGCATAGCAGGGGATCAGTGTATGACGAACGCGATTCACTGGTCATGACATGAACAACGCTGAATACTTGTCGCGTACGTCATCAAACCCTTTCTCTAAATCACGTTTGGCCCATAACCCGCCACCAAGTTAATGTTTTACGGGTATGTGCCACAGGTGATACAGTCTCAAGCAACACAGTAACCGCGAACACACCACATAGTGACACGCAAGGAAAGTGATAGTATTAGTGATTGTTGGAATTTTGTGTGCCAAAACCACGATATGATTATGAGAGACGCAGTAGCGAAGGGCTCCGGAAATATTGATCATCTGGTATTCTTTAACGTGTACCCAGATCGCACAGTATACGGGCATCTAGTATTTTGCCTGCATCCAAATTCAAACGCCGCGGTCGGCATCGAACCCCTGACCTTCGGGTCAGCAGCCGAGCACCGTAACCGCTACACTACCGCGGCGGACGCAAGAAAAATGAGGAAGCTGAAGACAAAACAGCCCTGGAAGACGCTTAACTACCATCCACTCATCCATGTGCTCCTCAACGTGGACCAGGTCCGCAACGAGAACCAGGCCTCTCATCATTACCGGCGACTCCAACATTCATTTATCAACACCCAACAACGCCCGGTCTTTATACTGTGTGAAAGATGGCTTGGATGTGGACAGGGCATCAAAAGACCTCGCTGCCACGTCCTGGACGGGAGGTATCATAGAGAATTTTATCATAAGAGGCACCCAGGATTTCTACCAGCTGTACTATACCTCGCACTTCACTGCACTTAGACCTCTCGTAGCCGCGATCACAAGCGGATCCGAATAACAAGTCCTGTCCAGCTGCTGGGGCTCACTGATCCCGGTGATGATGACCTTGTTCAAGAACTGTCAAGAACACCTTCTACACATGCACGCGGGTTCGTGCGTGCGTGCGTTCTCCGTCAAAACGGACAAGTATTAGCATAACAAATGTAACGACTGAAACTGTGACTTTAACGTACGTGCAGTGCGCCTGCGCGTGGCACAATGCTGTCTATATATCGATGGAAACTTTCCTGAATGAAGCTTAGTTGCGAGTAACGCATGTCCTGCGCATCTTTGTGCCTTCCTTGTCTTGTTCGGATTCGCGCTGTCGACTATCGAAGAATATAAGCATTGCATATCAGCTTACCGCGTCTCGTGCTGGTAACACCCATGTTCTGTTCGCATTGTTACGCAACTGGAAACAACTGGTTATATAATACATATGCGACTCTTCAACATATGAGTGTGCGTATACCACATCCACATTTCTGTAGCGTCATTCCGTAAGGTTTCGCTCATTGTGAAAAATTACGCCACAGCCGCCATCCCTCGCATGCTTCGCACAACATCGATTCCCACGGAACGTGGAATCGGCCGAATTTTTTAATGATGGCTGCTAACACACACAGCCGTTTCCACCGATATAACTACTGCAGTGTTAAAAGAGGTGCAGAGGCACTGATAACTCCTAGTAAATAAATTAATGATCAGGGACCGCATCATTTTCATTTTTTACTGTAATATTTATTTACTCAAACTCCGACCAAGGCCCCTCATAACGACAGTACTACAATAGGAACCCGCAGGCATTGGTTGCACGTTGTGCATCGTGCTAGCACATAAAGCAAAACAAAGAGCAAAATAACAGGAAATAAAGCACACGTAACGAAGGAAATATCTTTACCAACAAAGATAACCGTGAGGGCATTAAACATATTAGCTGGGCACATCATGTCATTCGTTTACCATAGTACAAAAGAAAAATGCCTGAGAGCTCACCTGAAGACGACAACACAAACTCTATGAAACGTAATAGTGACACTACGATTAGGTTGAAAATCGTGAGTTAACAAGAGCTTTACACTTGATTAGGTCACAATCTGTGGCAATTTTTAATGGTATGGCGTTTTAGTCAGTTATTGTGCGCATGAAAAACGAAAGTGCATACTGATAAGATAGGCAGTTTATGTGTTTGACAATATGGATGGACACGACCGGGAATATAAGCAGGTGACTGCCATAATTCATCATGATGTGAAGGATGGTGATAAAGCCTCTTAAGAAGTGGTAGTCGAGAAATTTTACGGAGACATGCTGAGTTGTCTAACACAGCTTTATTTTTAGCAAGGAGACTGTGCTGGTGAAAATGTAGTGATCAGAAAAAAATGAATTGCGCAGCAAGACTTTGTGTTACTGATCATATTAGTTTTTTGAGCACCAGAAACATTACACACATATTTATGTTCGGAAGTAACTCATGTGGTGTATACAAGTTATAGTATGCATTGAGGCTTGTTTTCGTTTATGGCTGAGACGTTTGGGAGTACTGTTAACAGGTGCGAAATGAACTCTTCATTAGAGAAAATTTGTGAGTCATGCGATTATAGTAGGACGAATGTTAAATGGGGAAAGTTTAGCAGCAACCCTCGGGGTAGAACACGAGTGCATGCCTATAAAATATCTAAACATATTACATATACAATAAACCCAGCATCTATCAGTGGGTGTGTCCCTTTAGTAAACCACGCATGTTGGATACATCATGAGTAGCCCTAGCGGTGGCCTTTGCGGTGGTCTTCAAGAAAGCTGATAAATTGATGACTTGAATGTGTATAACAAGCTCGAGTAAGTTACAGATAATATTGGTAAAGGATATGGGATAATACCTAAGCGTGGAGGCACTGCCGCCCGTTTTAGATGTGGGTAATATTCTTGCTGTGCGCAGGTCATTAGGAATTTTGGCAGCTGAGAATGACTGAGAAAAAAGGGAGGTCAACGTGGAACTAATGCTACGCGATGTATTTTTGAAAAAGGATATTGGAACTGAGTCAATCGGGACTGGTAGGAAAGGATCAAGCACCAGGCTGCCAGAGGAGTATCTCATGCATGGCTATCCGCATTATTACCATTAATGACATAACATTCTCGTTTGCCAAAATAGTTACATACACGCCCTCAAGATGTCGAGGTTCATCTAAATTGGGTACAGCATCCCAGCTACAATCTGTGAGCGCTCTTTCTCACGTTGACTGCAAGCCACAAATGATGAAGATTACTTATTAATGTCGATGATAAGTCACTAGAAAACATTTTTGGCGGGTAGATTTTAGAAATGCGCTATATTCCTTGCACCACGTTCTTTATTTACAACCTGTATTCGCGAGACCAATCAGCGTTGCCTCCTGCACATCCAATTCTATTTGATGTTTAGCCGCAGATGCCAGTTGGTAAACGAAGGAGAGGTGCTTTTGCAGGTAATGAATAAAATGGGAATATTCTTATTGATTAGATAAGTCAGGGTAGATCTGAAGAGGATCCAGTTCTGTTGAATGAGCGCGAATAAATATAATGGAAAAATGCACCTGAAATTCTAAAGGACCTTTAGAGTAGTGTGAAGAATTGTCGTAGACAATATATTTATTTGCATACCGCAGAATCACCTTTCTGAAGAAATCTGTGACACTATGGTGACATTGGGGGCTCAATTCCCTAAAAAGAGTAAAGTATTTCCGCCAATGGCTTCTTTAACATTGTGAAGTTTTATCTTTACTAAGCTGTAATCGGCACCAGGGTATTTTTCTGTGCCAAAAGGTCAAATTTGAGTCGTTACCTCAGTTGAGCCAGTCCTGAGCCATATATCTTTGCACCCTTTGGTCAACGCCAAAGACACGACGCTTACAATTTCAACGTCGCTTGCACATTCCTGGTGTACATACATGGTGCATACATGGTACGTACCTAGGTAGCACACATGGTCTAGAAAACTTCAATTTTAGAAATAAATTGGACAAAACGAGTTCTAAACCAATTTCGACGGTTTAAAAACATTTGGGACGTTAAACGCTATATATTTTTGCTCTGTTTTAAAACCGTCACAGGAAAGCCGTACTATATCTGTTTTTGGTTACTTCTAGTAAACGCGTTTTGAAGACCATTTTTGTCTGCAACGTCTTTTAAAGAGATATTTGAGGACGTTTGTTCGATTCTAAACTAATTTCGACCATTTAAAAACGTCTTCTTTGTGACGGCTAGAGGACGCACTTTATAAGACGTTTTTTCGCCGTGCACCGGATCGCGCGCCATTTCGTTCATGAAAAGCATGGGCATGGTGAAAGACCGCGAATTGAAATATGAACTCCAGCCTGCGCACGCCATCTTTCATTGCGATAAAGAGAGTAACGCGCAAAAGGATCGAGGCGTGTGGTGTCGACATTGCATCAGCAATCATGACCGCTTCAAAGTTCGTTAACTAGTAAAGTGTGCGTAATTTACTGTAATTTACTCGCAGCGATAATCGCCTAACTAGGGCAGACTGTATCCATCCGTGCAGCTGTTGCTCTAGCAATGTCAGTTAAGCTCGCCGATTTTGCATGGGCGGTCGCGCTCGCTGGTCATGCCCTCTTTTGCTATATTTTGTGCTTGTGTCGTGATTCATGGAGACTATAAACGCAGGTGTGAAGAAACTATGCTTCGCTGCGTCTTAAACTTGTGGACTCAAATGCAAGTTTGTCTCTGTGAAGCGGCTGTTACTCTGACGGAGAGTCAGACCTGCTCCGTTAAGATTCCCTGCGGAAAAAAGCACTCATCAGCTTGCGCGCGGGATGCTCTCGCAATTTTTTTTTATTCTATCATCGATTGACGGACGTGGTTACGTTAATGTGCAATTCGTATCCTTTGGTGTTCCGGATTCTATAACACGACGGGCTTCTGTCATTTTGAAGGTAAGGTTATTTTTTATTGCATTGGCGCTCATTATTTGAGAACTACGACAAATGAAGGTGCCTGTTTTATTGCATCATGGCTCGCATGTGCAACATGTTACATCGCTACGTGACAGCGGAATTTATTCCGCATACATGATAAAGCTGTCGAAACGTAAATGCAGGTCATGGTTTCTGTTCAGGTTTGAACGGATATGAGCGGGAACTGTATTTGTATTCGTTAAACTCATTTCAGTAAAATCACTGTTTTTTCTTGGTCGCTTGATGAGGTTGCGAATTTCCGAGGGCATGAGAGTCAAAGACGCGTTTCCCGGGGAGGAGTTCGACATAGTTTATCAGAGCTGTGATTTCGCAGTGCTGCCTTGACTACTTCGAAGTGCTTTCGAACTTGGGGTTTATGTCTCTCCTTCTCTCTGGAGCTCCTCCTTTCTCTGTAGAGCCGGCAGCTCTTAGCACAACCAAAAGATTCCCTTGCGAGTCTCTTGTGCCTGGTTGAATATAGCATGCTCGCTCTCCGTCGCCGAACGGTGTTATCCGAGTTTTCAACTTTTCACACCATTCTATGTTACGTAATATAGCATATAATGAAATGACTATTTCTATTATTTATTGCAGGTGGTATTCACCCTAGATGTTGAGAAACAAAGGCTACACCAACCTTTAGTATAAAAAAAGATTGATGTCGAGAGATTTGCATTTTCTCTTTTCTTTGGGAAATTTGTGAAAACGGTCGCCATTTATCAAGCAGTTAACTTCTCTGAGCGTCTGTGTTTGGCTGCATCTTCAAAGAAATGGCACTGGGGCTGTTGTGCTAAATATATATTTGACGCGGAACGCTGCCCCATGTTGCTAATGACAGACAACTTTCATGCCATATTTAGTGCTCTTAGCAGACTTCCGAAAGTGCCTAGTGATTTCCATCAAGTATCTTCCATGAAGCCCTGTGGTCATACTGCCTTGCCACACATTGCGATATTTGACACTGAACAATGTGATATACCAGGTGGAATACCCTTACCTGCCTCTCACAATTCTGAGTTTATAGCTGTGTCCTTATTCAGTAAAAATGAGGAATAGTCAGAATTGTTTTCGCTGACGTGTCGTATCATTAGCTTTGTTCTTTTAGCCTGAGATTTTCTTATTACGTGGCATCATAAAAAAAGTTTCTTTTTTGATCAGATGGGTATTTTCTCATTCCTAAATTTTAATTACGCATTTTAGTAAGTGGCCCATTCCTAGTAATTTTTGTGTCCGTTTCTATTAGTTTTGTGTTCATACATTTACTTTTTGCGCTACAGTTGGTTTAGTTGTGCCATTTGTTATATGTTGCCGTATTATAGAGTGTTCATATTTTCTGCAAGCCATGACAAGTTTAATGTTAACTGTGTGCTCTCTAGGAATGTTAGAGCAGAATTCCTGTGATAAGTTTTGCACGCTGCCTTTCGAAGCCTTAAACCGTTACTTCTTTACTGGGCGCAGTTTGAAACATGAATGCTGCATCCACAAATATTTTGGATCTAACGTCTAAGATGGCACCTTTTGTTCGGAACGTTTAGTCTTACTTTTGTATTGAGGCCAGAGTTCTTGGCCAACATTTTTTAGTGAGCAATGTTCCAGCAGAGGCATGTTCTAAAGAAGTTCCTAAACATGAGCAGGCTTTGGGAACATCTTCACCTAGCGCCATCCTTCGTCGGTGGGAGGGGCAACCTGCCGTAAGGGAATGGGAAATGAGCGAACAAATATATATCTGCGGAAAAAAGCTAGTTATCAGAAACGACTCCAGGTTCTATACAACAGAGACATATTTGAACATTCATTAAAATACAGTGTCGGTCTAGGAACGGCGTAGCCTTCGAGATTGTAGTATCCTCCTCAGTCCGTGGGTACCCATAAGGGTACATTTGAAAAACGTGCGCTGTGCTCGTATAGTTGAAGACCGCTCGGCGAAAATCTACGTTTTTGCTAGGGGAAGCGTTTATTAACGAAATATCCACGACATGTCGGCGTAAGTCCATCTATGCGCTCCCAGTAAAAAGAAGTAAGGGGGCCTTACGCAAGGAATGCTCGCGCAGGCGACCAGGTGAGATGAAATCTTTCTTCATTCACGAAATACTACATTTAAATTGTTAAGCTGTGAATAAGAACGATCACGATGGACCAGAGAAGGCGCTTGAAAGGTTTTGGCTTGTTGATTTGCCTTGCCTCAGAGATAGCGCTATTTACTTACAAACGTACCCAATTGGGTATTTCAGGTCGTTACGTTGAAAGTACAATAAATTTGGTCATATGTCGGCAAGCGCATGGATGTTACGGCAAATAACCCTCTCGAACAATTCGAGTTTTCGAACGGAGTTGTGGAAACGGTGATCAATTCACACGTGAAGCAATTGCAAGAAATTGAAAATGCAGTAGAGCTGGATGTTTAAATTCTCGAGTCTACTGCAGCTCCTATTGGTACCAAGGCCATTTCAATAGCACGGAATGAGGCACGATTTCATGGGCATAGGTATTTTCCAGCCCATGTGCCCCTAAAGTGTCTTATGAGATGAAAAAGCAAGGTTGAAGCGGAACAAAACGCGCGTTGGATGCCCTAAATATGACCAGTTCCTTCGCCTTCTAAAGAAGTATTTCTTTGTCGATTTTCACTGGGCTTAGCCCTGATGTAGCTAATACCGCCATTTTGTCCTCGGAAATTGAAGTTTTCGTTTTTTCTCCTTTTGAGAAGTGTCAAATAAACTCACTCGGACACAGACTCACTCAAATTTTTCTCAAACGGACTCACTCGGACTCAAACTTCCCAGAATATCACTCAGCCGGACTCACTCAGACTCAGACTCACGGTTCCACTGAGTCTCAGTGAGTCTGCGTGAGTCGACTCATGAGTGAGTTTGCCGACCTATGCTTGCCAGTTTGAACAGATGTACTCGTTAATACTCGCGAATATAGAAAATTGGATGGATTGGTCGCAGAATCATCTACGAAAAATATGTGGGTTTCCCACCAGTAGTGCCAAGCCTGAAAGAAGTGCGGAGCTTGTCGGCCTTCTTTGTTTCTCTTTATTTTTCTGTGTCTTTTTTACCTATTCATTTCCTTTTTTCTGTTCTCTACATTTTTCAATGTGTTCTTTGTCTCTGTTTAATCTATTTCTTTCTCTATCTTATCTCTGTCTCTTTCTGTCTATATATTTCTGCTCTTTCTTTCATTCTCTCTCTGCATTTCTTCCTGTCTTTACTGAGACCTCCCAATTTTTTTCTCCTCACCCTATTTTCCCTTTCCAACCCCTTGGTATACTATACTATACAAGGCTATGTTATGCTATGCAATCGTGCGGGGATAGCCCAGTGGTTACGATGCTCGTCTTCGGATCGCGGGTACGCGGGCTAGAATCCGGCCTTGCCAAGAAATGATTGCGCCAAAACTTCTTTCTCTCACTTTCAACTATTTTTTCTATCTCTCTTTCTTTACCTCTCTCTGTAATTGTTGGCTGACCTTCCAGAGTTGGTATCTCCCGCACCGGCCAAATCGGCGCAAGTGTTCTGTGAGCGAAGCAGGAGATGACTTGGGGGACGAACATAGAACGTGCTGGTTCATTATGCTGATATCTTTCTGTTCGCGGATTACAACCGACGGCTGGCATAAGCAGTTCCGCTGTGAAAACTCTCACAAACTTTTCATGCGCTATTGTTCAGTCCCTCCATTTCTCATGCCGCAAAACGCACATAGGAAACACAGGGCGATGCATTGAGAAAAAAGGTATGATTAATTACACAGGCAGCCTGTATGTGGCAACAGTGGCAGCTAATAAGTTTTCCTGTGCAGGATCGAGTTGGGGGTGCTCACCCCAGTTCGATCTCAGCAGTATACTTCCAATAGCACTTAGACGGCAAGAACAGCGGAAACTGTAACGAGCTCAGATCCCCAACTGATTCAGGCGACAATGTCCTCTGCTGCCGGGGGGAGTTAATTGCCACCAATTTATCTGCAAGAATGAAATAATTGGAATGAATTATCGTAAAAACAAAGCGTGTAATAATCCCTGTTCACATGTACAAAAATATGTAACGATATGAACCGCACCTTTCTAGCGAAACTGGTAAAAATTGTCTCAGGTTGATATTTTTCGTCATGACGTTTAGTTCAAAATTGTCTTTTGCAGCCACCGACACATGTTTTCGGTTGATGGGCTGCAACTGAGGTACATCCGAATATGGTACGCGGAACATAATTATCCGGTCGCTGTTGTAGACGCTATTGGCAGGAACATGCAGCTGTCGTTTCGCCCTAGTCAGGTTCTTGCAGAGCAGCTGCAGTTCGTTTCCCTGAAATGAAATAGATGTTTCTCGCCATTGACTGGCATTTCTCTTTTTGCGTAGGATCCTTGGCCTTTTACAGCGAAAGCTGTTATGAGATCATTTCTCCGGCCGTTTTTGGCGCCGTAGTTGTCCGCCGCCGCTGCCGCCGCCGCCGCCGCCGCCGGTGTCCGTAACCAGTATCGCTCGAAATAAGAAAAAAAACTAAATAAGAAAAAAATTCCAGGATGGAACGAGGTTCGAACCTGGGCCCTCTGCGTGGGAGCCCAGTATTCAACCTCTGAGCCATGCCGGTGCTTGCAACTGCTTTGCAAAAAGGTCCTATACAGGCTTCATGTCGGGAAGGAACCACATTAGCATATGCAATATAGCGTGGTAGAAGATTAAAATAAGCACCAAGCGTCGCACAACGCGAATTCTGTAACCAGGCGTCAAACAATTGCGAATCGCGCAACGAGTAGGTTGTTGAATGCTTCCAACCCATTACAAAAGGGCTCTGCCATAATTCTTCATCGTCATCAGGCGCAGAATCAACAAAATGCGCATAATCCCTTACATGCGTTTAGCAGGTACCAACGCTCTCTGTAGAATGACGAAAAATGGCACAGTGCCTGCTGCCCTACTTCTAAAAAATTACAATTATTTATAGCGTAGTGGGTTCCTCGCAAGTGCACTTGTATTGGTTGCCAAGGAAGCCCATAAGCGCATGATCCACTTCCTCGGGGTCGCAGTAAGATTACAATGATTTATAGCGTAGTGGGTTCCTCGCAAGTGCACTTGTATTGGTTGCCAAGGAAGCCCATAAGCGCATGATCCATTACCTCGGGGTCTCAATAAAGTTCTTCGCCCCTCCCCCCCGTCTCTCTTCCACGTCAACGTATACAGCAAGACGGGAGAGGGAAATAGCGACCGGGCGTCACCCAATGCAAATTACATAACTGGTGGGCCGTTTAAAGATTCCAACCCATTACAAAGGGCTGAGCCATAATTCTTCATCGTCATCAGTCGTCACGTCAACAAAGTGCACATAATGCCTTACAGACGTGTAGCTGGTGCCTCGCTTCTCCATAGAATGACGAATAATGGCTTAGTGGGTGCTTCCCAACTTCACAAAAATTTTGATTTGTGGCGTAGTGGGTACCTTTCTAATGTACTTGTATTGTAGCCCCAAGAGAGCTTAACGGGCTCTAGGAACGCCGCTCTTCCAGCTTTCGCTGTGACTGTGCTGCGGTTTCAGCGCAGGCCTGGCGTTTTTTATATTATTGGTTTACTTTCAATAACGTTGTAATTATTATTTTGTGAGGACAAACTGGGCTTCGTGCTACAGATAGAAAAGGTGCTGGTGCTTTATTCGCGGCTTCCTTAATAGTGAGGCAGTGTCTATTTGCGACATTAAGTTCGGTACGTTGCAGCTGTTCGTGGGGCTGCTTCATTGTGAACACCAGGTGCCTGTAGGTTTCATTTCACGTGTTCTGTTACCCGGAACACAACAGAAAAAAGGCCCACTCGTTCTATATCGAGGTGAACGCCGGATACGCTTTATTACAAGTTTAGTTTTTCCCCCGATCGACATATTGACTCCGGAAGGGCGTTTTCATGAACAATGCATCTGGCATTCAACTACTCGTCACAAGGTTTTACTAACAGCAACCATGCATGTAGGTGCTTTGACACTGTAGGAAAACATCATATCCAGGACATATTTTAGACTACGTATATTATGAGGCAAGGCCTAAACCCATCTGCATGTGCTGTGGACTCGTTGAACACATTTCCCGCCACTGATGCATTTCTCGGAACCCACGGCTCCGCCATGCATTTCATGCACTCGACACCACCTCGGTATTTCCGCCTTAACCATGGCACCACTGCGATATTGTTGCATTCAAGGCCGAGTCATTCGCACAAACTTGGGGCTACCTCGGTGCGCTGACATGGTAGCAACAATTGCCATTGCCAGAGACCACCCGATTACTAAATATAAAACTGTCGACACACTCCGGGCGCATATCCGTTACATCTCCAGAGTGCCTGACCACCACCTCGCCAGCTTGCCACTAGAAAGACCGAATGCAGCGCTTTCCAAAGTTGTGGCTAACCACCGTTCCGTCTCATGGAGATTTTTGCCCGCAACCATACAGCTATCTCCGGAGTGGAGCCTGAAAAGACCCCTTGTGCACCATGAAGTACCGGGAATATCTAAAGAGGCTACCCTGTCATCTGCAGGACCCGCCAGGAGGCGCCGACTATTGCGGACATAAGTACATCGGCGCCCGTTTTTGTGAATGCTTTTGAGTGTATTTATGATGTGGACCCTGGAAGCCTGCATATCTTCTGAACCGGCATGTTGCAAGTTATCTACCGATATTCGATTCATAGTGGTGGGTGGATTTTTCCCCATTTTCTGGGACTTCTGTTCTCCGACCATGATGCACGAGAGCAAACACTAGCGGGCTAAGCCTGTCTTCCAACGAAGGGCCGCGGTTAGGCCTAGGCCTAACCCGGCGCTTTCGTGCTTCCTCGTCTCCGTACGCGACTTTACCCACTTCAAGCGTAACCATGCCGAAAACGGTTACCGTCGGAGGAATAGACGCGAGGCTTGAAGAATTCGACGGTGCTGGGTGGACTACAGCGCTTGGTTCTCGGAGAAGATGGGCGACGAAGAGGCTGCCACCTTCAGGTGGCCAACATGGCAACAAAAATGCGTCGGCGGGCTACCGCATGGCCAGTGGGCCAATCAAAACTCTGATCAAGCAAATCACGGAAGCTTCGCGACTTCTGAAGCTCCCAAAAAATGAAATCAAGATCATCGTACGCCCAAATGGTGGACTCGAAGTATCCAGAGCCGACGTTGTACCCCTTGCTCAAGACCTGACCATGGCGCCAGCCTTGACGAGCAAGAAAAGTGGGAAGACACCGTATGCCCGAGTAAGGTACACAATATAGTCATCATCTCTACTGCGCAAGAATTCAATGCGGGAGTGTACGAAAGAATTCCCAAGCTTGTGGGGTCCTCTGTCTACCCCAAGAAGGGAAGTTGGCCGGTTCAACTAAAAAACTATTTATTAGTAAAAACTTTACCGTTATGGCAACAGGCGCAGAACACGATAACAGAGTCACAACTCAGTTCGATGCAAAATTTCCGCGCCGGCCCAGCTAACCCTGGCCCTGGCAGACCGCCCGCCGCGCACACACGCGCACCTGACGGCCGTTCGCCGGCAACACCCTCTGGCCGCTCGCCGTGCCTGTTTATAAAGAGTGTCCTCGTCCGCGCGCATGCAAGTGGCCCTCACTGCTGAGTCTTGCCACCGCCAGTGCGGACAAGGGCGAAGATTCTTATCCGTGATCCCCACTCAATCCCCCTCTCCAAAAAGGACGTCGCCTCACCGCCCTCCACGACGGCGTGAAAGGTCTTCACGGTTGCCAAGGGAGTGTTGGCCAGACCGGGCACCCACAGGTTGCGCACGGGCTCCTCGTCCATGGCCGCATTGGGCGTCTTCCGGGTAGCCGCGCCGGCAGTCCTTGTTCTCTTCGCAACTGCCCTTTTGGCCACAGCTTTGCGGCCTTTGGCAGCATCCTTCTTGGCCTCCGCCGGAGCTGCTGCTGCAGCCGTCCTCATAACCGCTGTCTCGGCGCCGATACCTGCGGCTAGTTTTGGGGTGTCCCAACTTGCATTCTCATTTGACGCGGCAGCGTGATCTTCCTCCTTTGCGTCGCAGCCATCTTCTTCCTCTTTCTACGGCTCGTAGTTCAACGCCAGCACACTTCCTTTACCATCCGGAAGCGCTGCTAGTTGATCAGAGCCTTGGCCTTGTCTTTCGTCCATGCCCCAGTCGGCATCCCCTGTGGTGTCGGCGCCGGCATCAGCGGAAGGTGCCGACGTCTCTGCGGTCGTACTCTCCCGCATCGCAGTGGGTTGGTCCTTCTCCGTCGCGGCCACACTCGTCCTCAAGTCGACGTTGTCGTCAGCCTTCACGGCCAAAGCCGCCTCAGACTCGTCGGCAACAACCTCGTCCCCTCCAGCCGCCAAATCTTCCTCGGCATCCATTCCATTGGCCTTCACGCCACGGCCGGCCCCTTCGTTGTTGCCTTCGTGAACAGCTACAACTTTTCGGCACTCGTGGCCGAACTCGGCCTGGCGCTCTTCGTCGTTGAGCGCCCCGGCCTCGGACCCTTTGTCTGCCTGCGCCGGTGTGCCCAGCTGCCGAAATGCTGACAGCAGGCCTCTTCCACGGCCGATGGTCGGGATCGCCAGGCCCTTCGCTGCAAGATAGTTAGCGGACTGGACGTGTCCTCTCGCCGCGCAGAACACTGCGGAGGTTTCGTACATGCGCGTCATGGTCTCTAGCAGTTTTTGCAGTGCGGCCTCCATTCTTGCTGGCAGAAGACGTGGCCGACTACACGTTGGGCGCCAGGTGTGGGCTCCTCTGTCCACTCCAAGAAGGGACGCTCGCCGGTTCAACTAAAATTTACACCATTTCCCGCTAAAGGGGACCATGAGGCGACGCAAACCGGTGCACTTGCACGATCGTGTTCCGTTAGCGTTCTTTGGGCATGCTACCGACCTCGCGTCGTGGAATGCGAAGAGGAACGCTACGCGCGTTTTGTCTTCCCTCTAGCCTGGCCGTTAATTCTCACTGGGCGAGCGGGGAATGCAGTCGGCAGGCATGCGAGAGGGGGGCAGCGTAGGAGAGGAGAGAGATGGGAGGGGACGCGCATGCGCTGGTGCTCATCGTGGCGTTGCGCAGGAGAGAATTTCGGCAAATCTAGCCCGCGTTTCAGAGGAAGAGTGGAAAGGGGGAGAGGGAAAGTGGAGAGGAGCATGGGAGATGAAAATGGAGATGAGGATGGGAGAGGGAAGTGGAGAGGGGGATGGGAGAGGGTATGCGCATGCGCAGTAAGGGTGGTCACGCCGCACCCCACTACCACCACCACCACCGGATTGAACTCCGCCATAAGATACTTCGCATCTAAAAACCATGTATTAGTAAAAATTTTAATGTTATGGCAACAGGAGAAAAACACGATAACAAACTCACGACTAAGTTCGATGCAAAACTTCCGCGCCGGCCCAGCTAACCCTTGCCCCGGCGGACCGCACGCCGCGCACACACGTGCACCTCACGGCAATTCCCCGGCAAGTCCCCTCTGACCTCTCGCCGTGGCTGTTTATGAAGCCTGTCCTCATCCGCGCGCATGCGCAGTGGCCCTCGCTTCTGAGTCTTGTCACCGTCGGTGCGGACGAGGGCGAGAGTTTATATCCGCGATCCCCACACGCTGCACACTAAGGTTGAGTCCTTTGAGGCCTCAGCGTATATAGCGTCTCCCGAAAACTCCAGCAAAGAGGTTTTCGAGAAGGTTTGACAACATGCACGCAAGAACGACTACGTGTGTATACATTTATGAATGCTGATATATGCGGCGGCCGCGCTATCGTTTCAGTGAGGCCTCATTCTGCCGCATGCCCCAGACAGACCATTGTAAGCGTGTATGTCACATAGTTCGTGCTCAGGAATTGCCTGCATTTCACGCAAGAAGCTTGTTTTGTGATCCCCATCGCGGCGATCGCGCGCAATGTTCGTTCACTGTACATGTTCTGTAAACAGGTAGCGCCTGTAAACAATTTTGTGCTTGCTTCTTCTGCAAGAGTATTATTTTGACTCTAAGAGCTTCCCTCGTATCGAAATTATACGAAGAAATTGCCGCAAGTGCTTGCGCATGGGGCTTTCGTTGAGCGCCTACTTATAAGCATCGGAGAAGTGTGCCGGCGTTATCCTACCTAGCACGCAAGACAGGAATGTTCGCTAGAGGGTGACTCCATAATTCCTCGCCCGCAATACCAAAGATGGTCAACAAAGAAAGCCGTTAAGTTAAACATTCATTTTATTTATACATTTCAAATACTACAATCTTCAGCTCAGAGCATTGCAGGTACGCTGGCATAGCAAAGTGATACAGCGTATTACAGGTGAGATTGGGTGATTGTTCTTTCAAACACAGCCTGCAAGGCATATTTGCCCATTCTCAAATTGTTTTAAATGTGGCGTACGTGTCACTTTTTAAAATTATACCTGGTCTTTCTTAATGTCCCTAGCGTGCATATTTTGTTCTGAACGTCGCCAAACTAAGAGTACCTCCTAAATAAATTCCCTTGAAGTTCTTTAGCGTAAATTTCAACCACGCTACCTAACCGAAGTTGACCCTGTTGGCCTGCTGCTCCCAGGAATCGGGTCCTCGACAGCCCGCTCAGTAACATAGTGACATATCCAGAGACCCATACTGGTGTAGCTTTGTACGTTTTATTCTTTTGGTTTTTATGTGTTCTCCGCAAACGTTTCTTTCATAAACACGTTCTTCAAGTACTTAGGGGACGCCAACTTTTGCGGGAAACAGCTGATGTTCTACCGGAAGTGCACAAAGAGCTCTATAGTCGCAGGTGTTCACGTCCGAACGCACGCATTTACGACAATCGGCATTGAAGACACAAAAAATATTTTGCGGTAATTTTCCATAGCGCTAATGTCGTTCTTGTGTGGGTCTTGGTGCTTTTCAACCGCAACCTCGACCCTTCGCTCGGTGAATAAAGGCTGAAGCGAATGATCGTAACTGCAAGAAATCCTACGGTACTCGAGGTGAGAGGAATGAAGAGTAGGCACGTCCTGGTGATTGATTCTCTGACGGCATGCGTGTGCCGAATTTTTCTGCATGCGGTCCGGCACTCGTGCCGTGTTTTCTGTAAGAACGGCAAGTTGACGTTTGCTACGCCTGTGGAGACGTGGGTCATTGAGCTGATGTCTATCCTAGCAACGATGAAGAAAAGGCCAAGTGCCGCAGCGGCGGGAAGCCTTTATCTGTGGACTTTAAAATGATAGAAGACCACCAGTTGACAACGATCGTACATGTAAGCAAGATCGTACATGTAAGCAAAGTACCACATCTGGTCATCGTACGACGCCGGCGCCGACGACGCCGACAAAGAGCGCGGGAAAAACAGAAGGCGGAAAAATATGACGTCGATGGTCCCAGCACAAGTGGTAGACCAAAGGCATCAGCGACGCAGGCTGCAAGCGACGTTCAGTTATCAAAACCAGCTCACAGTCAAGAGGGCGCTCCCTCTCTCGAGGACCGCCATGCTCAAAAAGGTCTAGATAATCGCGGCAAGGTGACAACTACGACGCTTCGCACTCAAGATCCCGCTCTCGATACCGTTCCCAGTCCGCGCAGAGGAGCACGAATGTCGAAAACGTAAAGGGTACGGAACGATCATCCTCGTAGGGCCCGGAAAGCAAGAAAACAGGCGGTGAGGTAAAGCCAGCGCACATGGTCGATCCTCGAATTCAATTTAGAAGCGAGTGTGTGCGAGCCAGTTGGCTCGCATCTATATTTAAGAACAGCTCGAAGCAGACATGGACAAGAATGCACACAGTACTTTGTGCATCTCCTGTGCATTCTTGACCGTGCCTACTTCGCGCTGTTTTAAATATCGAATTCAGTCAATCGAGGCAGAAAATGGAGAACTTGGACGTGAGTTCGCTGATTTTAAAGAAGCACTAATTGGCATTATAGGTCAAATCTCAGGCCACGTTGAGGGAAAGTCAAAATATTTTACCCCGCTCGCGGGAAAACTGAAACATAAAGGGCCAAACCCAGAGCCGATACGCGAATCCGAGGAGCAGGACGCATCATCGCGTCCTCCTCCCCTCTACAGCCTGGGTTCTTCCCGCCGATAAAAGTATCAATAACTTAAGGCGCATAGAGAGGACCCTGCGTAGGATGCAGGAACAAATGATGTAAATATTTTCCTCTGAAGAACAGGATATCGATCCTGCAAAGTCCAAAAGCTCAATCCAAAAGTAGACCAATGATCCAGTCTGAACTGACCCCAGTCAATACATACTCCCATGGCGGTGCCCAAGGGCTGAAAGATTTTTTGAAGTAGGCAGAATGGCGAACGTAATGTATTGTAACCTTGAAATTCGGCACTGGAAATATGCTCGTTTCCAGAGACGCAAGGTCCCGCTATACTCACGTATAATTTTCAGTGGCAATGGAGCAAAAGCCACGAGGGACTGAGTTAACTGCTCTGTGTTACTGCGCCAAAGTAGTTTACGATACACTGGTTTCGGTTTTAGTTTCGGCGTGAGAGATGCGCGTTTGCTACTGCTCAGTTTTTCGCATGTGCTCCACGGTTGAGTGCGTTGACCCCGATCACTGAGCATGCAGGAATATTGGCGACTCTTTCCCTCCGCTTCATTTGATTCTAAGCGGGGTACCACTCAGAAGATCTACCTTGGACGGTGCACCGGTTTGCCAGTTTACCAGCGTAAGCGAGCGTACGCTCGCTTACACTGGTAAACTGGCAAACCGAACTAGATGCGAAAACGACTGAGAGTCCCGGCTGCGTCAGTCTCACTTGGGCGTACACGATGCGGACCACTTGCTTCGTTTGTTTTGACAGCTTTTGTTTCTTAAGATTCTTGAAAATCATATGAGGCGATTCAAGCAGCATGCTACCGGAGAAAATATGCGCCGTCGACGAGGAGGCCAGTGTTTTTTTTTTTTTTGAAGGAAACATATGCGACGCCAGTGGAGAACGCCGGCACCAAAAAAAAAATCCCGAAAATAAAAAAATACGCTGTTTCACATAATTTGGCTAAAATTGTGTGGGATTATCAATACACACTAAATAATAAAGCCTACACATTTTTAAAGTGCTTAAGTTACACGCAGCAAATTATTTTTTGTGGGACTACTTCCAGCTGCGCAGTAAGACCACCGAAACGGCGTGAGTGCCTTGAGTGCATTGCCACAGAAATTTGTCCCCGGGTATAGGTCAACAGAGATCAGTGGCTGAGAAGCCAAAAGTCGTTTTATTACAAGAAACATTAGGGGACAAAAACGTCTCTTGACCCAATTTTCACGCTGGTACGTACAAGAGCGAAGATGGGATTGGCACAGCTACCATGATAGCAAACAACGTATCTTTTGCTGAACATGATGCAGAAAAATACAAGGTCGGACTGGAGGCACACATAATCGAGATCGTACCCGGTCGCACGAACAAAGCAAACGCTTTCATACTCAATATATACTGTCGACAAAGGGAGGGATTGTCATATCCTATTAAACGCCGCAATTAAATTGGCCAACAACATGCCTTTGTTGGTGGCAGCTGATGTCAAAGCCCCCAATGCGTAACGCGAATGCGGATATAGCCCCAAAAGAGGCACCAACCTAGCTAACTGTGCTTCCGAGTCTAACATGGCGCTCACCCCAGATTCCACGTTCCACCCCAGATTCCAAACTGACTCAGCCATGAAATACACCTGACCTCGAGTTCCTACGGGACACCGAAGGCATGTGCGGCAACCTTCAGAAAGATTTAGGCAGCGGCCATTTCATCATTGAGAGAACTATTCGGGTTAAACCCAAATCACCATTGACATATTAATACGTCGACTGGGATACGTCGACCAGATGAAAACTACGATGATCTTATCAACAACTGAAATGAAGCCGTCAGAGGTGCTACAAAGGAATTAAGGACGCAGCTTGAGATTCTTAAAATAGACTTGAAACTAGCGCACTTGTTAAAACTAGCGCACCAAGCATGCCATAACAAATGGATGAAAAACGCAAAAACTAAACTGTAGAGTTATGGCTAAGTTTACGTTGGTTAACAAGGAAATTGACTGCTGTCAAGCAGTGTAATGACAAATGTAATGAAATAGATAGTCACATGAGAAGAGGCAGTAAGTGGAACCTACTGAACACCCCCCTTAACGACAAAGATTCGAGGAGAACAACTAATTTGGCTATATACGGGTTGATCTAGAAAGATATTGCTTTAGGCCTCACATAGGCGCAGGTTGCTAGCATCCTGGCACGCACCTATCTGCCCCTTAATGTGCCCCTCACCAGGTTTGACAATTATGAGCTGACGAGTGCATTGTATACACTGGGCGTTCGCGATCAGGTCTGCCGAAATTTGCAAAGCTACACGCCGCGGAAGTGGGTCAAATTGCAAGCTGAACACTGCTTACCCTTCTCGCGTATGCGTGCCCAGGGAATGAGGGGATGACAAAACGATGGAATGGCTCTACCTAGACGATAGTACTGTGACGTCGGTCCTCTACGTAGGCGACTCTGCTCTGACGTCGCCAACCGTAGCACGTGACACTGCGATAATCATTTGACACGACATGTGTAGTTTGTGTAATTTGTTGCTTGAATAGATGAATAAAACTTGAAAGAAGTAATGACACACACAAAGGGAATGTGTGCGTCTTTTTAATTTTTTTTTTCGTAAATTGCAGAGAGGTGAGTGGCTAATGTGCCTCCGTTTCGCATGCGTTCGTGTCCCCGTGGTTAGCGCATTGAGCAGACGCCAGCCCTGGAAACGAAAGTAATGTTCTGGCGTGTTCGAGCGCTCATTATGCTCATTTTACAGCGAAAGCTGTTATGAGATCATTTCACCGGCCGTTTTTGGCACCGTAGTTGACCGCCGCCGCCGCCGGTGTCGGTAACCAGTATCGCTCGAAATAAGAAAAAAAAACGAAATAAGAAAAAATTCCAGGATGGAACGAGGTTCAAACCTGGGCCATCTGCGTGGGAACCCAGTATTCAACCTCTGAGCCATGCCGGTGGTTGGAACTGCTCTGCAAAAAGGTCCTATACAGGCTTCATGTCGGGAAGGAACCGCATTAGCATATGCACTATAGCGTGGTAGAAGAGTAAAATAAGCACCAAGCGTCGCACAACTCGAATTCTGTAACCAGGCGTCACACAATGCGAATTGCGCAACGAGTAGGTTGTTGAATGCTTCCAACCCATTATAAAGGGCTCTGCCCTGATTCTTCGTCGTCATCCGGCACAGCATCAACAAATTGCGCATAATGCCTTACATGCGTTTAGCAGGTACCACGGCTCTCTGTAGAATGACGAAAAATGGCACAGTGCCTGCTGCCCTACTTCTCAAAAATTACATTGATTTATAACGTAGTGGGTTCCTCGCAAGTGCACTTGTATTGGTTGCGAAGGAAGCTCATAAGCGCATGATCCATTTCCTCGGGTTGGTTGGTTGGTTGAAAAAACTTTATTTGGGTCCTGCAAGGCGCGCGTCAGCGCGCAGCGGGCGACTCCCACGTCGGGACCGTCAGACCAAGCCTGCCGGCCGCTCCGCGGGCCTGCTCGGGGTCTCAGTAAAATTACAATGATTTAGAGCGTAGTGGGTTCCTCGCAAGTGCACTTGTATTGGTTTTCAAGGAAGCCCATAAGCGCGTGATCCATTTCCTCGGGGTCTCAGTAAAGTTCTTCGCCCCCCGTCTCTCTCCCAGGTCAACGTATGTTATACAGCATGACGGGAAAGGGAAATAGCGACCGGGCGTCACCCAATGCAAATTATGGCTCAGCCCATTATAAAGGGCTGAGCCATAATTCTTCATCGTCATCAGTCGTCGCGTCAACAAAGTGCGCATAATGCCTTACAGACGTGTAGCTGGTGCCTCGCTTCTCCGCTGAATGACGAATAATGCCTTAGTAGGTGCTTCCCAACTTCACAAAAAGTGTGATTTATGGCGTAGTGGGTACCTTTCTAGTGTACTTGTAGCCCCAAGAGAGCTTACAATGGGCTCTAGAAACGCCACTCTTGCAGCTTTCGCTGTGACTGTGCTGCGGTTTCAGCGCAGGCCTGGCGTTTTTTTCTACCGCGTCCAGGTCCACGTTAATGCGGCACTGACTCTTCATACTGCTAGTCTCGTGCCCGTACAAATGTCGCAACTTTCATGCCCGTCCCGCAGAAACAGGCAGTACACCAGAGAGAACGCCGACCCAACGCCCACGGCCGCTACATAAAAAATTGGCCCCGTATCTGCGTGCTTCGCTACAAATGTCGTCTAGAGACGATAGAAGAGGCGCTGCGTGAGATATGGACGCCATCTGGCAATACGTCGGGAAACATGAGTGCTGTGTTGAGGGCTGGTAGTCCCGGCGCAACATTAGGTGAAGACCGGCGGTGACCAACGCGACCGGCGGGGACGCCAGCCAGCCCGAACGCGCGGTTTGGCGCGAAGCGCTGAAGCAGAAGAAACGTCCGCACTCAACGAGTACTCTCCACACACTATTTTATTTATACGTCGCCTGGGTAAAACAGGAATGCCAGAGCGCCGCCCCATGGCATTGGTACAGTGCAATACAGAACCGAAACCGAAACACAAGAATGAGCTCGTGCAGAGGGCACGGAGGAAGGCAAGTTTCAGCGCAGCTTAAGAATTTTGGTTCTTTAGAATTACGTATGTATGCATTTGCTATTAAAGGTACACACCACCTAATACTTACCTAGTGATGTTGCGCCTCAGATATGCGTAATGTTTGCTTTTTGATCGACAATGTACACAAGTATGAACCTCGTCAGCCGTTGAAGATGGCTGGCCCTTGAGCAAGTGGTTCAACTTTGGCCGAGTGGCTGAATCGAAGGACGTGCCGACAAACAGAAAGACAAACAGAAAAAAATTTCTCCTTTTAAGTATTTAGTGTCCCAAAAGAGACCATCGTCTTTAAAAAAGGTATCGGCCGTGCATTGCCGCTCGCGTGCTCAGCCTGGCTCGGGCACGTCATGCGCTCGTGACCATTCATGTACATGACGTGTCCATGCGTATGTGTCAGGTGATACTCCGGCTGCGCTGCCGAAGAGGGCAGGGAAGGGATTTGGCTTGTGAAGGCTTCACGGGGCGGTTGGCAAGGTTTAAAACTTGCCTCCTCGCATCATGGTTTCACGCCGCTAGCGGCCGCGGCTGCACACCATGCTGGGCTCTCCGTCTTCATGCCGCATCTGCAACCGCGAGGCTCCTGTGCGCCTTGCCTCTGGTGGCACTTCCTCTCCGGCAACTGGAGCGCCTTGAGCTGTTGCATAGGGGCTTCATTCGGAGTGTTCGTTGGCCTGCCGCGGTCCTCGCAAGTTGCATCCACCCTGGCAGAGGCGGGCGCCTATGCCCTCTCCTTACTCCTGTACCAGCGTGGTCTCCTCCACATCGATCGGCTCGCCCACGCGCCTGACGGGCGCCCCTTTCTTGCCCGGCTGCGCAAGAAAGGGGCGCCCGTCACATCTCGGATGGGCGCGCTGCTACAGGCCTGTCGAGAAGCTGTAGGACATGTGCCTCCAGCCATGCCCCCTCCTCCACCGACAGTGAAACCATTGACAGTCACTAAGTACCGCCTCGTCGGACTGCCGTGTGCGACCCTACAGGACTTGCTCCATCCCACCGGCGACGTGCACCGTCGCCGATCAGCCCTTGCGGCCCTACTCGCTTTTCTCGAGGATGCCGGCGTAGTCGAGCGAATTTTCTAGCCGCTCACCACGGTGACTCGGACGCCCGTTCTCCTGCCCCCCCCCCCTCACTTTTTTTCCCACTCATACATTTCTTTTTCTTCTTTTATCATGCTCTTTTCACTCTCACTGTCCCTTCAATCCCCAATCCCCCGTGAGTGTATCGGTTGAGGTGTCCTCACTTGACAGTTATCGTGCACTCCACACCCAATTTTCATTTTCATTTCCTTCTTCGTTTTAAGAATCACCCCCCCCCCCCCTACCGATCTATGTCGGCTCTCCAAGCATCGCTCACCCACCTGCGCTCTCCAACAGGCGGTTGCCTCCAAGCTAGAGGAAGAGCTGGTTGGTAGGCTTATTGTCTACACGGACGGCTCAGTCCTCCTAGCTACAGGCTCCGCCACGGCCCTCCTGCGTCATGCTAGCCCTTGGTAGAACGGCCTCCTGTCGTCTCCCCTTTGATGCCTGCTCTACCGCCGCAGAGACGGCCGGTCTCCACCTCGCCATGGACCTGCTGGCAGCAGACCCCCCCATGTGTCCCGTGGCTGTCGCGTGCGACGCACGAGCCGCACAGCTGGCCGTGGCGAAACCGGAACGGGTGGGCTTCGGAACTCAACTGCTGGTCACAAAGCTGCATGCCCTCCTCGCCAGTGGCGTCGATGTCTCCCCGCATTGAGTCCCATCTCATGTGGGTATTCAGGGAAATGAGCAAGCAGACGCGCTGGCGAAGGAGGCGCATCACTCTACCGTCGCTGTCTGCCGTGCTGTGGTCACCTCAGACTATTCGAGGCTGACCTTGAGGCGGCTGTTGCTACTCTGTCACCCCGACGAACGTGTGGTCAGGCTGGAACCTGCGAACCGGCTGCCTGACAGCGGCCTCTCCAGGAGGGAGCGGTCCCTTCTACTGCGTCTACGCATCGGCTGCTCCTGGCCTGTGGCACGACGCGATCGGCTGGGCAGAGCTTCGTCACCTGCGTGGAGTGCGTGTGGGCCAGACGAAACAATTGTTCACCTGTTGTGTGTGTGCCCAGCGCTTCAAGCACAACGAGATGCCTTGCTCGCCGCACTCCGTCGCCAGGGTATTCCCGCGGCTACACAGAGGGACCTCCTATTCCCTGCACAGCACCACACCCAGGTTTTCAAGGTGGTTCTTCGCTTCCTTGAGGACACTGGACTGGCCAACCGGCTATAGTAGCCGCCCGCTGCGTCCTCGGTCATGGACAGCATTCCTCCTCTCCTTCTCCTCCCTCTTCTCATCTTTATCTCTCTTTCCCCCTTTTCCCTACAGGCGCTGAGCCGTGCTCCCAATTAGGGTTGCAGAAGTTGCACCTTTTCCTTTCCTCAACCTCTCCTTCATAATAATATCTGGGGTTTAACGTCCCAAAACCACCATATGATTATGAGAGACGGCGTAGTGGAGGGCTCCGGAAATTTCGACCACCTGGGGTTCTTTAACGTGCACCTAAATCTAAGTACACGGGCCTCAAATATTTTCGCCTCCATCGAAAATGCAGCCGCCGCGGCCGGGATTCGATCCCGCGACCTTCGGGTTATCAGTCGAGTGCCATAACCACTAAACCACCGTGGCGGGGCTCAACCTCTCCTTCGCGCCGCTAGAAATTACTAGAGAGTATTAGCAAGTTACAGAAATACGGTACGCAAATACGGTAAGGCAGTACGGTAGCGTTCCACCTTTCCCGCTGGTTGTGCTCTTGCTGCTCCCCCTTCTAGTGACAATGCGTACCTCATAGGGCAGGTGTCTCGTTAACAATGTATTGGCTGACAGGCAACAATAAGCCATGAGAACCGCACGGTAAATTTTGAAAAAGCTTTTGTGGTGTTGGGGTGCCTTCACCGGCAAAGGGTCGATGACCAGGAAAGGAGGAGCGGTACCGTCATACGGTAGCATATTTGCGTACCGTATTTCCGTAACTAGCTAAAACTATCTATTGTTTTTCTCTGCTCGTAATGGGCCGATTTGAAAAATCCTTGCGGCATAATACTCTTCATTTGGCACATAATAGCTTCCATCATCCAGCTAAAATTTCATATGTGGCTTGTTGAGGGGCTCTCTAAAGTACCAACTAGCCCGATCTCAGTGCTTGCCCCTTAAAGACGGTATTTCACACAATATCGATCAACATCGGGAACAAGCTACGTATACAGGCCTAGATAGACCGGAGTCAGACGAGCAATTCATGGAGTGTGAGATCAGACACGTCCTTTTCAACCTAAATGGCAGATCTGCACCGGGGCCCGAGGAAGTCAATAACAAACTCCTGCGCAATAACGCGCCTTCACCAGCGTTCTTCAAAGAGATCTGGTTTATTGCTGTTCCTTTTACATACTGTGTGTACAGTCCCTTATAATACGGGCCATCTCAGCCTGGGCGTACCCACACCGCCGACAGACTGGCGACGGGTGTAAAAGCGGGTTTAACCTGTGTAGGTGCAAATTAACCTGAAAAGTAGTCTGCGGCTTGAGATCTATCAAGCAGCTGGTGTGAACGTAGATAGGTTTGCCTCTGCTTTCAAAAGTGCCAATTGATATCATGAGAGGCCACTATAAGGTCTTTGTAGTCCTGTATTGCATTAACCATTTCACTATGCCGCACGTTATGGGCTGACCCCGGAACACCCTATATATACCAGCAGCCCGAAGAGTGTCGCTGCGGGTTAAACATCTCGCGACATGGTGGGCCAGCTGATTATGGTTGTCCGGGATGATAATTTCAGAAAGAAAGAGAAAATTCGTCATATTCAAAGTTATGTGCGTTAAAGAAACAGGGTTTGTAGGCAATGAGAAATTTCGCAGCCCCGTTTTTTGTTCACGTTGGCTGCTACAATATACATGGTTGCCCAGCTGAGTCGGCGCAAAAAAATACCAAGCACTACACAGAAAGTGGGAGGACGCTTCAGCTTCGGCTTCCACTGCAGAGCGTGACTGCGTAATCGAGCCCTATCCGCATCGCCTTCTTAATCGCTAGCCTTGCTTCGTTTCTAGGTGGTCACCTCAACCGTGCTGCAAGGAAGGGAACGCCTTTGCGTGTAGTGCTGGCCGTTCTAAACTACCCTGGAATACTCACAGTCGCGATTCCCTCACTACGACGTCATTCATCTTCTTTGCGAATTGGCGAAGAACCAACTTCGCGTGCTCCATAAGGCTTAATAAACAATTTAATAAACAATGATATCGGGCCAGTTGGTACGCATCCGTCTTGGTAGGAAGCGCGCAACTTTTTCAGAAGACACGAATAAAGAGACACAAGCGTTTAACATCAACTAAGCGGTTATTGCCAAACGTGAGAACATACAGGGGGGCAAGAAAAGAAAAAAAGAAAGAGGAACGAAGAACAACCAACCAAAAGCCAACGTGACGTGCTATATAATACTCATCCATTATGATCAGCCACATCTTCAAAAAAAAAAAAACTTCTTTCCGCGTGAGCGAGATAGATTGCGCGCTTGAACACTCAAAGTCATCACGTGTCATTTCTTAGCTGAAGTTAAGCGCTTGTGTCTCTTCTTTCGTGTACTTTGTAAAAGTTGTGCGCTTCCTATCAAGATGGCTCCATAAGGCAACAGGCGCACCTGTGCAGCTGCACACGTTGTTGATGTTGCTCATGGTAATTACGCTTCGAAGCTTTGCAATGGTTGGGCATTTATACCTCTGTCACACGGCCACCACCAACCTCCGTTAAAATGGATCAATGTAAAACTCCGTGAGGGAGTTCGACGGAGATCGAGTTGTGCCCATGTGAAATGGCAATTTTATGAGCTTTGTACAGAATCCGCAAGGGGTCGATTAGGCGTACCTACGTCTGATTGCAAGATTTCATGTCTAATCACGCTGAAAACATGCTCAATGGTGCGTGTGATTATAAAAACTATAATTTAATCATATTATTACAAAAAAGATGTTTCGGGATATATCACAGAAACGTGTACCTGCAAGCACGTTGGTAATAATTTTGACAGGAGTGCTCACAACAATGTACGTTTGTTTTGGTACGCGTTTTCTCTGCGTGCGCGAGATTGTCAAACACACTTAAGTTGTCGTCTAACTCTTTGAAGTTGCGCTACCACCCAGATCACGTTGTCCTTTGCGATATCAGATGGGCACAGGTGTCACGTTTAGTCCGCGAAGCCCTTGATGCGGACGGGTCTCACAACAGCTCACAAGTACTGCCGGCACGACTGCCGCTGCGTGGACGAACAAGGAAGAAAACCCGCGTCACATACTGCTGTGACTCTTGGTAGTGTTGAAGCAGAATAAAGAGCGCAGCAATAAGAAGGGAACTAGATGCACAGAAATAAACTCAAGAGTACACACGTACTCGGAGACACTCAAAATGGCGGCACGACGGTTTTTCGCGAGGCATGGTGTGGAGAGTATGTGCACTTATACGCTTTTTTTCGTTAAACGCACATTATGAACGGATTATGCAGTGAAATAACTTTGAATATCGATAGAAGTCATTATTGTGTTGACTGCGGCTGTTTCGTGTTTGCAGGTTTTCGATCACTACAGATTACTGGGGACGAGAGCACTCCATTCCGCCGCTAATGGAGACCGCCGAACTACCTTTGGGAAACGCTGTTTTTAACTTCCTTGGCGTAAGGGTGACCGTGTGACACGGAGCGCATCTCCGTTCACGTAACGACGAGGGAGTTAAACAGAGCCCGCGGGCGCCTCTGTGATAGGATTATTAGACCATCCGGTCTTTGTGCGATTGACACGGTATGACGCGTGGATGGATTCTACCTTTCTGCCACGCAATCTTTTGCTACGCAACCCGACTCCTTGGAGTGCATGCCATTAGTATCGGCATGTTTTAGGAGCTTGCTCCTTATGCTTGGTGCTTGTCCATCGCCGCAGTAGCCGCTAGTTCTGATTGCTCTCGCTAGCTTGGCTCAGCGCACGCTCGCGCGATAGAGAAGTCTTCTTCCTCTTGTTCTTCGAGCGCATTGATGATGACATTAACGCCGGCAAAACCACATAAAGCATAACCAACTGTAATGCGGCGCTCGCTCCACTCTGGCGCATGCTCTAGTTTGATAGGAGACCGCTAGAGGGCCACAGCTGCGCGCTTCTCTCTTTCGACAGCCGTGAGTCAGTGCGCTTCGATACTAATCACATGACCGAAGAAGACAAGGCGGCGGAGCGGAGGGTTCGCCGCCAAGACCCTGCGGTGAGAAATCGCGAGGCCGCAGAGAGACGTGAGCGTCGTGCGGACCCCGAGATACAAGACCGCGAAGCCGAAGCAGCGCGGAAGCGGCGGTAGGAGAACCTCGAAAAGGTACGGGCGTGGGATGCAGCGGCCAAGCGCCGAAAGCGGTCGCTACCTGAAGTTGGTGGTGCCGACGCGCGCCCACATTTTCTGCCACAGCTGCAAGGTCTGCGACCGCTTGTGGTTCGACAACAACCTGACCACAGTCGGTACTATAGCAACGTGTCACGCCTTTATATGACAGTAGAGGAATTGTACGGAGCATTCACGGTTTACTGATTAACCCCGAGCAAGCTCCTCTAACATCGTTCACTTCGTGGATATGAACGGGTTTTTCCGAAACAGTTTGAAGCACTGGCACGGCTCTCTGGTAGAAGACCTGCTTACCACGCAGAAGGCCTGAGTGGGATTCTGCCTCGAACCAATGATTGCTACTATTTGCTTCTATGGCTATTTTCCTCTCATGGACAACATCGATTTTCCTCTCACAACCAACGCTGCAACTACCGATGCCGATAGTTTTGCGAAACGAGCTCTTTAACGCTATCGCAATAATATCGTACCAGCTGCATCATAGTATTAGTTTTGTGTACATGTGCAGCGGTATCTTTTTATCCGTAAATATTGGGTAAATATTTCTCTTTAAATGGTGAACTTTTTACAACTGCTTGAATCGCTTACATGTTAATACTAGGTTATAGGCCACTGAAGTAACTTTTGAATCAAGCATATATTCCGAGCTAAAATTTGCATGTCCTATAAAGCAATTCCAAACGAACATAGATGCAGACGCACCTGCATTAATCTGTCACAGCATAGTACAGTGACTCATGCTTTTTGGTGGTCGCAGCATAAAAACGCACTACTGACCCACTAATACGCGTGGACATGGAACGTCGGTTGAATAATGATCATTACACATAGGCAGGGCTTGCGCAGAGCGACACCACGTGCAAAAGATACAACCGTTATAACGGGCTCAAATTAAAAAAAAAGTAGTACACGTGCACTTGAGAATGTTTTCGGCATTTTGAAAAGAAAACATGCTCTAAATGCGCGCAATGAGCAAAATAAGTTGAACAATCCCATGTTGATCATTTATTCGGCGTCTGGTATCGTGAAACAATGACGGCCTCATTTCGCTCAAGGCGCATGCAGTTATTCCAAAATGTATGGCCAGCACATAGTGAAATATTTGGTGGCAGTACACGCGGTCGCATGAATGTAAATCTAGGAAAAGAGGCCGACATGCTAACCGGCACTACACGGAAAGTGCATATGCACGGAAATTCAACGCGACCGTTGCCGAAGTCGGACATAGTTTCAGCCCTGAATTCTTTTTTTAATAAGCCGAACCCTCCATTACTGCGCGTGAATTATTTTCGCCCATGCCTGAAAGGGTAAGCTGACGGAACCGCACTTCACCGTCATTATCTTCTAGCTCCCTCACTAACCATTCAAATAGTGCAGCAAGCGTATCCAGATCCATTACGTGCAATCTCGCTATTGAAGCCCCCTTGAAAGTTAGCAAAGAAATCCAGGCTGATTTCTCGAACGCAACGACAAAGAATCGGAAGCTGACTGTGGATAAGTGTGCCATACATTCAGCGCTGTAACGTGCTATATTTAGGATTTGAAGATTATGGATCGCTGCCGGCGACAGGAATATGTTAGGGAAGACCAAGTTTTGAATAAGCCGTTAGCGTCTTTGAAACAGCACGTAAATTTCCAATAGTTAACAAGAGAATAACGAATCAGTAAATTATCGTCAAGTGTTCGCTTGCGGCGTTTGTCGCCTTTTTTCAATTTCCGCCATCTTCCTTTCATCTTTTCAGAGTTCCGACGAAGACGACGACGAAAAACTACAACTTGTGTTTTGTGCTTTCAATTTCGTGAAATTCCCGTACTTTTCTCACAAAATTTTGAAACCACCAACGCGAAAGAGGGTCGCCTTCATAGTTTCTGTAATTTAAGAACAAAGAAATCAAGCGATAAAGTAACAAAAGTAATGCATAAACAAAAAGTGAAGCGCTGGTTTGTATCAAACGTTACACAGTATAAAACGCAATAAAATTATGTTATGTCATTATGTTATCATTATGTTACACAGTATGTTATGTCATATGCTGTTGTGCCTGTCAGTAACCTCTACAACACAACTGATAGTGGTGTGAGGCTATGGCATGAACAGTATTACTGTGCAGGCACTTTTCCGTTATCAATGTACATCTATTGCGCAGCTCAGCATGTCAGATCTGCTGGCGCCGGCAATCCGTTATGCTGAGGATGGCGTCCCTATGGACCACGTCAAGCAGGCCACCTTTCGGCACATGCTTAACGCTCTCCAGCGAATGCCTGGCGGGCGTTTCTTCTTGGGCGGAGACAACAATGAGCCGCCAATTGGTAATTTGATGGTTAACCGGCCACTGGCAGCACTTTTCAAGGCAAGTACAGAAAGGTTTCACTGTTATACTGGCGTACTGCAGTTGTGGTGAAAAGTGCGACAGACGTAGCGGTAACGATAAAAATATTCACTCTAAAGCTCGTCAGCATCAAATAAAATACCAAGAGTATATACCAAAGCGCCAAGCATGGTTGTCGACAAGCCAGTAATCTCTCGAACTGATCAAACACATCGGTCATACATGCACGATTTTGGTACTGTTCAGTGCAATAACTGTTGCTCGCGTATGGTCCAGAAAGTATACCACTATCTGAGACGTGTATGCTACCTGATTAGAGAGAGCGATAACTTTCGACAAGCCTCTCCTACATGAAGGCCTTATTTGCACCGGGCGATACCAAATGTGACAGTTGTAGGCAGTGTATAGCGATCAGTGTGGAAAGGTGAAGTGCGCGCGTCTATATATTCGACATCGTATGAGCAATATCATGACTGCAATTTTATAGCTGCGCTGGGGTGATGCAGGCCGCATATGTTTGCCTGATTCATTTGTGTCAATGTCATATAATTAATGTCAGCACAAAATGTGGGCCATTCAACCCTTTTGCTGGCGATTGAAAGAAGCCGGAACATGTGTTGTGGTAAGGGCGCATAATTGCATCTCGTAAATTGACTGCCATTGACTTCAATAAAAAGGGAAGGCGGGCTAGTTCTCTAGACTCTCTAGACTTCAAGACATGTGTGTCAGTCATCCATCTGTAGCGTTGAATGAAAGCGAAATTAACTTGCTAAACAAGATGTGATAGTGCAACGTGTATGTTAGATGCTTTAATGTTCTGTATGTAAAGGAACACGCTATGCCGTTCTGCGCATGCGCAATGATCATTACGTGCGTGTAGCGAGTATATATTGTTGTTTCTTGCTGAATAAAATCAGTTGATAGTCTGCGCTGGTCCTTGTGAACTTTTCGTCTGTGTCTTTGTGTTGCGTGCGCAATATTATCATTATGCCATAGACTTGTCCTCAGTATAATGGGACCATAAACGAGTCAGACACTGCATATTGCACATACGCTCTGCGGAATAGAGCGTTCATGTGCTTAGACCACGGTGTAGGAATATTCAGGTGTTGACACTGCGCGCGCCTAAGCGGCCAGAAAATGTTCGGTCGTCGGTCCGTTGAACGGTGCGCCATCTAGTGGCTTGAGGCAGAGTGCGCCGCGCTCGCCGTGCCCTCTCCTGTTGCTCTCTCGATTTCGCCCCTCGACGCCGCTTGGCGCATGCACATTATCCAACAAAATGACACAAAATATGCACGTTATCAGCAGCATGTGCGTTGCTATGGAGACGACTGTCCCGCTTTTCGTAGCGTCCTCCAAGACGGCGCCGATGAAACTGCAAATCATCTGATAAGAACCCGAACATTATCTGGACGCGCGTGGATTGCGGTTTCCTATGCGTTGGGGGAAGAGTGTCATCACCTGAGTATATTCTTACACCGTGGCTTAGAGAGGCTGATTCACTCGCCCTCGCGCGTCCAGTTGTTAGCCTTCTGGTTAGCTTACTCGGCAGAAAGACCGCCCCGGGAAGGTGTTGGTCCTGGGTTCAATCCCCTGACCAGGATAAATTCGGCGTCAACTACGAAACTATATTTTTAATAACATACTCGTGCACTTTTTTGTAGATTTGTGCGACAAACGGCTTTTTGTCATTTTTCACGTTTATCAGAGGCAAGACAAAACAGAAGCAAGAAACAGAGGTGCAAGAAAGTGAGAAAAATATTGGACGTTTGTGGGAAAATGAGGATTTCTAACATAGGCTCACGTGATGTGGAAGTAGTTTCCTTAATACCATACGCATTCGCGAAAAGCAGTCTTCCTGCTACATAAACAGAAAATAGCTTGAACAGCACCACAGAAATAAGGCAAATGAACGTAAAGGTATGCATACGTTGGACATTTACTATCTAAGCCTATTTTTCACGCAATGTACGTAACGCAAAAAGAGGATACAGAAGAGCCAGACAATGAAGCACCACGCAACCAAATGGCGATTCAAATATCCGGAACAAAAGGAGAACCTCTGCACTTGCGCAACAGATCCAGTGGTGAGATAGGCTAAGATCTCTATAACAAAAATGTTTCTGAAAACACGTTTCTGTCGAATGCAAGCTCATAAAAGGAACTCGTTCATCAGTCCCCGTTTAGTTGACCCTGTACCTTCTCAGTGGCGAATGTTGTCTCCGTTGTTTTACAAGTGTCAGCGACATGCCTGTCGCCCTGTTCTGACAGTTCTGTGGTGAAGTGCTCAGCCATTATAATAACTAGGCCTTAGTAAGTTTATCATGCAGGCTACAATTCACTTAAATCACCTGTAGACGAAGGCGCGGAACAACCTAGCACGAGCGCTTGCCTGCTGCCGTACTTCATTCCTCGCACCTTACGGCAAACGAAAGCTCACCAGCTAGTCTAGCTGCAAATATATGCAATGCCGATAGCAAAACACGTATCCCATTCGAATTATGATAATCTGTTACACCGGCGAATAGACAAGCATACATGAAAAAGCGTACATACAATTTTCGCAAACAATATTGGGTGTTTATCTTGTATTCTAATGTAACAGCCTTTATGTACCATTAAGGTAATGAATAACTGACTAGCTAACTCCGTCGAAGCAGTCCAGGTTTTTGGGGGCTGCTGGACAAGCGACACTTGATATGTAGACCTCTTAACGCGACAACGAATTCCTACTAAGCTTTTTGCTGCCGCCATCAAATAAAAAAGCGCTTAGGTGCTGCACAAAAAGCATATTTTGAAGGAATTGCCTATCGAAAGCATAAGCTCAGTTATATTGTACGAAAATTACGCATTTTTTTCAGTCCACATGGGGAAGGAGTGTGCGGTAAAGACTAAAATAGTAAGCGTAAAAAGAATGTGTGCCGCACCAAACTGGTTTATGATATGAGCATACGCCTCACAGGTGATGTGGCATGAATGAAACAATCCTACTCCAACTTGATTACCCGTGGCAGCCTGTTGACAGTGCTTCTAGAAAATGCCACATTACTTGTAGAATATGTAATGATACATGTTTGTTTAGACATACTGCTGCGTCAGAGAAGAATAAAGTTAAAGTACTGTACTCGATTGCCGTATCGACATACGGAAAATAACTTGTGTAAATATAAAACGCACCTGTAGACGTATTTTTCGGAGCTGGTTTGTGCAAACTGACTAAGATAGCGTCACTGTTAGCGTGGTCTTGGAGTCCCTGGAACGTGGCCTTGGGCAGCGCTGTTCAATATGTCTTCATCCAGGCTGTGGCGTCTGCTCGGCGTCCTCATAGCACCTGCGTGCACGCGTTGGGCAAGAAAAAACGAGCAAACGACAGCAGGGGGCGGAATCTCTCTATACGTCCCACGGGACGTGCTTTGGCATGCTGATACACTGCGGCAGCGCCGCTTCTACCACTGGCGGCTGCGGGGTATCCAACAAACAATAATAACAGACAACACATTTTTTTTTCATGACGTCACTCGTGAGGTCAGCAAATAGAGGGAGAAGGCGTGGAGCCATGAGGAGAACGGTAGCCGCTGAAAACCACCCGTCCCACTTAGCATGCAAGAGGAATGCGTTCGTCCTCTCTGGAAGGCGCACTAAGCGCTAGGGCGATGCGGCCATTCGTTAAATTTTGTTAACAATTTTTAAAACTTTTTGTTCATGTGTTGTGAAGTGGACAAACTAAAGCTGACACACTTCTCGAGAAGACAAAACTTGATCAACGCAAGTAAAACTTGAACGTCTTTGCTTTTATGCGGATGGTTAGCACTGTAAAAACACGGACGTATACCTAGTGTGAGAGGGTCTATCTGCAAAAAACAATTTTAATTCCCAACTGAATATATGTACTTAATGAGCCAAAATTGATTCCACGAAATCCAAAACAATGCAAAAATTAACACTCGCGAGCTGACCACACAGTACTTAACTCAAGCACGTCGGTTATGCCGGGGCCCATACTTTTCTTCGAGAACTTGAGTACCAAAGAAGACAGAAGTTAAGGAGAATAGGGAGGCTTGTAGCGATGAAAATTCGTTGAAAAGGGAATGCCGCTGCAGACAATGTTTCGACAAGTTGACTTGTCTTCGTGAGGACAGCAGCATTGCCTTGATGAAGAAGAGTGCACTTGTAAAAACGTTGGCTGCAGCGATATTTCCGGTTAAACAATTTCTCAAAACATCGAGTAGTATTTCCATGCCGGCATTTGAAGCAAATACCCACAATGTTTAAAACTGGCTCCATGCATATCTATGAAGTGGGAGGAGCCTACAGTGGCTTCACATCATTTGAACCACATCAGAAAAGTTAAAGATGTATAAATTGTGTAGCGGAACCAAAAAGCGCTCAAGCCTTTCATTATCAGTATTTCGCCATCAGCAGGTCGTCTGTGTTCATAACGAATTGTTCTAGCGACACTGTACTTGTCATTCCCGTCAAGCTTCCAGAGAGCTTGGTTTCCTCATGCGCTCCTGCAAAATCAATACCTGTTCAAATAATAGACTGAAACACTTGTGCTCACCCGTTGTCACAATGAAACGTAAAGCTTCTCGGAATTGGAAATCCCAGGTTTAAAACACCATAGAGCGGCGCAAGGCTTGTGATGCCCGATTTAGCCATCTTCGTCTATTGCTTGGTTGACCTACTCGACGTGAATTACTGCGGCTTCTATTCGCTGCAGGTCTCATCAAATGTCTTACCTTTTCTGTATTAAGCCAAGCCAAATAGCGTTCTTCAGCGGTGCTGCGCCCGTGCACCACTGCAGAAAATCGTCTGTAGCAGCAGTCAAATAAAGAACTGTGTTCTGGGCTATGTTGTCCGACATGTATAGCAAGACACCGCATAGTCAGACCATGAGTGAGGTTCAAGAGGCGAGCTTATTCGTAATCAAAATGCGAATTCGTAATCGCATGCTAATGAACCGCTGGGTGAATTGACCTCTCGTCGTTTGTAGAAAATGCAGTAAACTGCAAGTGATGCGCAGATGCTGGGCAAAGATGGACCGCGGGTGGTGTACGAGGGCTCCGTGGCTACAGGCATTGCGGAAGCCGTGCGTCGGGCCGGTGGGGTCATGTCTCCCCAGGATCTTGCCGACCATATAAATTCCACTGAGCCACTCGAGATGGAGCCCATATCAACCACGTACCGAGATGTCGCAGTCCACACGACGCCGCTTCCTACACAGGGCGCCGTTCTACTCCAGGTCCTCAACATCCTAGAGAAAGTTGGGATGAAAGGTACGCTTTGCTTAAAGGGGTGGTACCATCAAACTTGTGGCTTGTGCATTGTTTGTTACAAACGTTTCTTAGTGCTTAGAAAGCACGATACACGCTCCAAGATTCACGTATTCTCGTAAATTATTTGACATCGCCTTCTCTCTCTATATATACGACTTTTGGTTTCGGTTTCCGGTGCCGAGTTGTACAATGACATCATTGTGTAGGAAGCATGAACGTGATCCCACAAAGCTGTGACGCACGCGGCGCTGCATCGTCTACTCTCCCACACACACGCGAGCAACCGTGCGGATGCATTGAAAACTCGCTGAAATTTTCGAATAGAGAATATTGACATGGAATGTAATGGAATTTTGATATACGCAGAGATTTTTGCGGAGTACCGTGTTACCGGATAATGGTATCGACATCTTGTGACGCTTCGTGCAAAAACAATTATGGGTGCGTTGCTTTATATTCGCCGATTAACCGTGTCTAAAAAAATCCGGCAGATCCCACGTACCGTGGCAGTAGATGTTATGTGAAGCATGCGGCGGATAGGTGACTGTGGCGTAACCTTTTTCTTAATGAGCGGCACGTTACAAAATGACGCTAAAGATTTGTATAAATTTTAAACGCACACATATATATGTTGAAGAGCCGCATATGTGTTATATTGATACCATACAGCCGCCGCAGAGTGGCTGCATGACAGACGAGGAAGACGACGTCGCTTCTCTGGTTGTTGCTGGACTGACCCGATCTTGTCCACCCTGCGCTGTTTTAACGATTTAATAAATAGTTACTAAGCTACCCGTAACATTATTGGTGGAGGTGGACGATTCCCGTACCTCCATGGAGACGCGCAGCGGTCGCAACACCGGCAAGCCCTCACCGACTTCGCCTGC
>NC_051182.1:75590727-75630616 GCF_013339695.2 Rhipicephalus sanguineus | reverse complement strand
ATTGACGACCATGGAGTCTACGCCTTTCAGTATATGGCAGATGCGATTGGACTCCATAATGTCACTTTGGGCCCCACGAAAGAGAACCAGAACGTCTTCAATGTACGACGCACATGATTCGTCGGACCCTTGGATGCGAATAACGAGCTTGTTTCACTACCTAGGAGCATCCTGCATATGTGCCAAGTATCTGACGCTGTGGCTCCGCCAATGTGCCCAATCAGCAAAGCCGCGTTCATGGTTCTAAAACCACGTTTTAGCAACCTCTCTGATGTAAAAAGGAACATAGCGCGGTCTGTGTGCCTCGTCCCAATGATCGCAAGCATTGCCTCTGTCGTAATTGTCAAGCCAGTCTTCGACGTCTTCAACGAAGGCCGAAAAATACTGCGGGGTCTCATTGCGATGTCCTCACAGTATTTTTAGACCCAGCTGGCTGAGCAGAAGGGGTCGCCACAGCGGGCGCGTTGTTTTGTGTCATCACTGTTGTTTACGAGCACAGCCGTCGACCAGACCGTAGCTCCAGGGTGACCGGCATAGCAAGAGGACGTGAAATCAAAGCACGCTCCACCACTTATAAGATGACGTCCGGTATGACAGAAGAAAGATTACATTTGAACGCTGTCGAGCGAGGTCAAGGTGCCAAAGCCCTCGAGACAAACGATATTCATGATTGCGATGAACTACATGGTCAGCGCCCACAGTACCTCTATCCCAGCTCTCTATGCCAGTAAGTACGAGCAATGCGCTATAAATGGGCGGAGGCAATATCAATGAACTAACTTACCGTCACAAATTGACCACACAGAACTTGCGATGATAACAAGCAGTGTCCCGCGCAATGTCTTCATATTTGTGTTCCATACATCCCGCAGCAGTCGAATTTAAAGAAAACTATCTGAAAAGGAAGGAGTTGTTACTACTGCACGCATTTTTCGTTTGAGTTAATTCAGATTTTGATACGGACACGCAAGCACTCACATATTGTAGCATGTCATGATGGACAGATATTGTCGCACTTGATTTTGTTATCTTTCAGTAAATGTCCATAGCCCTGCTTCTGTGACGTTACCTTAAGAAACTACATATTAGCTTATACACAGAATCCTTGTGGCTTCTGCTACGTCATGCGTAATGTTTATACCATTGTCTGGTTATCACGCCGAGTTTTCTGGGCCTCTAACTTTTCTGTCAAGCCTGCTGTCACCGCTCATTGAAAGCTTTCCGACGTCTGCCGCGGGATGTATCGCGCGCTCCATTCATTTCAACAACTGCAGATAAACTTCACTCCGATCGACCACCGTGGAACAAACACGAGAGTCGTATTCACTAAAGGGCATACACCACGCTTGATACTTATTACAGAGAAAGCTGTTATGATATTACACACACAGCCAGTTTTGCTGACGTAGTTGTGCAGTTGCGCCGCCGCTGTCCGTAACCACTATCGCACAAAATGCGCAAAATATATCCACCATGGAGCAAGATTTCAATCCTGGCCCTCTGCGTGGCAGGCTAGTACTCTACCACAGAGCCGCGCTGATGCTTGAAACTCCTTTGCAAAAAGACCCCATACAGGCGTCATATCAGGCAAGAAATTACGTCAACAGGCGTAATATAGCGTGGTAGTAAAGTAAGATAACAAGCAGCCTCACACAATGCGAATTGCGTAACGAATGGGTGGTTAGAACCTTCTCACCCAATAGAAAGGGCTCAGCCATAATTGTTCATCGTCGTCAGCCACACCTTCAACAAAGTCCACATGATGCGTTACAGATGTGTAGCCGGTACGTCAATTCTCCAAAGACTGACGAATAATGACGTAGTTGGTGGTTGCCTACTTCGCAAAACTTGTGATGATTTGTGGCATAGTAGGTACTAGAGCACTGCACAGGCTCGGGCCTACCCGGAAACCCGGGCCACTCCCGGTCTATAGGTCGGGCTGGGCTGGGTAAAGTATTTACATTGCGGGCACAGGGCGGGTTCGGGCGGGTTCCAGACAATCAAGCCAAGGAAAGTATGTATGACGTTACTAGTTCTAATTGTGATATAAATGCAAAGAAATTAAAGTCCACAAATAGATGACTTGACGCCTAGAGGTACCGAACCTGCAACCCTCGAAGGACGTGTCCGATGCTCCACCAATAAAGCTACGGCGGTCATCCTCCAGTCCACTTTATCGGGAAATTCGTGCACTTAAACCTCGGAGTGTTAATCAGCGCCTTTCGTAGCCGTTACGGTTAGTGTGGAACACTCTTTTTTTGCCTGCTGGCGTCATGTAGCACGTCATATTTCTGCGAGCTGGCAGCTGACCAATAATCCCGCGCATACTACCTGAAGGCATGATGTCTGCCACAACGAGACCCCTTCTATGAATCAACAAAGGAAATGAAATTTTAACGGCTCGTTTTTTGGGTCACCGCCACACAAAGGAATTGTCAAGAAACGGAAAGGGAAGCATTACGAGCGCTGGCTCAACACCAGTGGAAATTTACTGGCATATATATATATATATATATATATATATATATATATATATATATATATATATATATATATATATATATGTATATATAGTTAGTGTGAGCATTGTTGATGCCCTTCATGTTCTCATATGTACATACTCATCATCACCAACTGTGTTTGGGTTGTGGGGCTCATACTCGGCACAATAAAGAAGAGTCTTGAGAGTCCTAAACGTTGCCTCACAATATATATATATATATATATATATATATATATATATATATATATATATATATATATATATATATAATATATATATATATATATATATGTCGAGAAATTCTGACCATAGATAAAACGTGGGGTCGTACTGTCATCGCGGCGTTTTCGTCACGTTGTACTTTTTCGGTTACCTAACCACAATGGAGCCAGTGTACTTTCTTCACCGCCACATCTATATATAAGAACAGACTGTGGTCGCAACGTCGCAAGTATTCTTCTCGCGGATAGATAGATAGATAGATAGATAGATAGATAGATAGATAGATAGATAGATAGATAGATAGATAGATAGATAGATAGATAGATAGATAGATAGATAGATAGACAGACAGACAGACAGACACACAGACAGACAGACAGACAGACAGATAGATAGATAGATAGATAGATAGATAGATAGATAGATAGATAGATAGATAGATAGATAGATAGATAGATAGATAGATAGATAGATAGATAGATAGATAGATAGATAGATAGATAGATAGATAGATAGATAGATAGATAGATAGATAGATAGATAGATAGATAGATAGATAGCAGACAGTTTTCGCAACTGTCCGCCGAAAAGTGGGGACACTTTTCGCAACTGTATTTTTAGTTGTCTTGTTTTGAAGGCAAGACAGTGTATACTGGATTCTAATAAAATTGAAGACGCACTACACTATTTTCGAGAAGCACTAGTTCTTACCATATGTGGCGCAGCTGTACAAAAATTGTTTATAACAGCCGAAACCTGCCCCATTTCCCCCCTCTATGGGTTGCGCGGTGCATTACTTGGGAAGAGTGGGACGTTCATAACAAATCGTTCCGAAAGTCTTCGGCGAACATTATAAGCCAACCACAGACGCTATGTTCTCCGGTCTACCAGCTCTCTTCTCTGGTCTACCAGCTGTGAATCGTTACCAACTCACCCAACTTTCAATCCTACTCAGTTCTGCAGTAGTTCTTGGCTCTGGCAGCTTGATCACGACGTCTGCTATTGGTACAGTCCATACGTTCATCTGAGGACGAAAGTACAAGTTTGAGCTCTGTTCTTTCGCTTCCACGAACAGGACAGTGACGTCAACGCTGCCAGTGCTCTCCACGCTACACATGTCATGGAAGTCTTTTCTTTAACTATACCTGCCAAGAAAAAAAGTCGCTCTTTATCACCTAAACATGTTCCTTCGGCCAGCCGACTTCAGAACTGTCGGGCCTGTCATCATCAAAGCCTGACATGCCCCTGTCAGACTCGTGAAAGCCAACGGCCACAGTCACTTTTCCAGCTCAATGTCTGGAGTCATTCAGCAGACACCGTTTGTTTTTGGATGGGTAGTTCCGGTTGTTTTAACTGTGCTAAGCGCTTTTATTTTTGCAGACACCGATGCTCCAGCCTACGTTATTGCGGACACAGGTGTGGCCGATTTATGGCGTGTTCGATACCTTGCGGAAAGCCAAAACTTCAAACACAGTTGGCCAAAGACGTAGGGCAAAGACATCCAGAATAAAGCCCCAACAACACGTACGCGTTTTAAAGTATTAGCGCGTGACGTGTAGACTCTGCGGCGCTTTGAGCTCCTCTGGAGGGACAGGACACGCAGCTACACAGTTTCCGAGTTGCCGCGCGTTGACACGCGTCAACATCGCAAAAGCAACCGAGATACTTACCTCCATCACCGCACACAGCGGCATGAAAAGGGTCAGCTACAATTTGTTTCTGACACAATATATTTCCTAACTTAAGAAAATTATGTCGAATATGTGTCTCCTCCTAAATTAAAGCGTAGTAGGAAACGCCTAGTGTGTTGATATATAAGCGCAGTAGGAAACCCCCAAGTGTCTGGAGATACAATTTCAAAGTATCGTATCGTATACAAATGGGGGTTGTACCTTGCATGTTCATTTCAAGTACTTGCCGCCCGAGTATCGTGTATCATTTCTCTATATGATTTCAAAGTACCTTTGCCCAGCCCTTCTGAAGCCTAAAATTTCATCAAACTTGATGCGAAACACAATGCGTTGCAACACGGGATGTCGCGCGGAAACCCAATACTTCAAAACATTAGCCAGCCACAGTAGCCGAATAATAATATCTAGGGTTTCACGCCCCAACCACAGGAGCCGAATCAATCGCCGGTACTGGTACAGTATCAGGATAGGTCATTACGAAACCACCAGCGTCGCAATAGAGCGGTTTCCTTTACTATAGATTGGCGACAAAGGACCGATTATGTCTACTGCAACTCGCTCGAATGGCGCATCAATGAGTGACCTACGCCCAAATAGAGCTTTGCCGATTTTCCTCGTCCGCAACGTCCTTTTAGCATGGATCACACGATCGCAGAAATTATTTAATTTCTGCTTGTGTGCCTGGCAAGGGAACTGCACCGATTATCATCATGTCACCAGTCCTCTTTATTCCCTGATGAGCAGACAAGCAATTTTCATGGCTCAGTACCAAAATGTTGGTCCTTAGACTTCTTATAACCACTGGTTGCTGCACCATCTTCCCTGGGCAGACTAGGTGATAGCGATACGATACTCCTTATTCTATATAAAATGAGTGAGCCATACACACAGCGGCAGCAAAAGTTCGGCCAATCTTCCTACAAAGTCCAAACTACGATCTCGCTCTCGTTCTCTTCGAAACACACGCCTTGGTACGTGCAGTAGTTTGAAGTCACTCTTCTGGAACTCCTTCATGACTTTATCGCCAACGACAGCAGGATCGTTTTCATTTACCTCTGCGTTAATGCTCTCCTGTCGAAAGGTAATGCTGTCGCCTTCAGTAAACTTCTCGAAGTTTTTCCAGTTTGAATCGGGGTCCTTGTGGCAATGAGTTTCCGGGACATTGCCGACTATGGCGTGGGGCTTTCAAAACCTTTAACAATGGCGTGACCACCAATGTATGGTGATGAGATGGTAATCTCCACCTCTGGAGCTACAATGGTACTCCCATTCGCGAGCAGCAGCTTTGCTTTGGTGCCCATCAAAGCTCTATCGTGGACCAAAGACGTGCGTAAGACCGGATTGTTGCTGCGTGTGTCAATTAGCACTGTAACTTTCTGTAGTCTAAACCTGGTAAGACAGATACGTTGTAGACTTGAGTGGCTTGACTCCCAGACGTTTGCCCCGTATTTTCACCGTACCACGTCGATCTCTCTTTTCCTGAAACATCTTCTGGTGACGAACGACACGCTGTCACTTCTTTCCCACTACCACTTTTCCCTCTGCGGAACTGAGTACCATGCCCCACTTTCCTGCAGTAGCCGCAATAAGTTTGACTGAAATTCGTTCGATAATACAACTTTTGGCGTCTAGATTGGCCAAAAACGAAACATTTGGCTGGAGACTTGACAGGTTCACCATGCTCTCTCTGTCTGATTTCTTCTTTGTCTCCGAAAACAAGCAGGCTATTTTGCCGTTGGGCATCATGAAGTGGTCAGCCACTTCTGTTATTTGTTAAACCGTTTTACAATTTTTTGAGATGGTACAGTGAAAGGTGACTGCGGTAATTGTTCAGAAGCTACTTCGCGGCAATCAAATCCTGCACTGCTTCAAAAGTCCTGCCATTATCGGCCCTCTCTACCGATTAACCAAAAACCTAAACTGCCCAGTAGCGCAGTGCTTAGCTGCCTCATTGTTGTAGGACTTACTGCGACGGAAGCGCTGGAGCAAAGTCATTTTCGAGTTCTCATAGTTTAAGAAGTTCTGAGGCGACAAACGGCCAAACACCATTAACGCTTCATAATTCAGCCACAATATTTGGGCAGCGGCCTTGTTTTCTTGACGCCATTCCTGATAAATAGCAAAAAGTCAAATCGATTTAAAGAATCGCTGAAGTCATCCCGATTCTCATTGAACTTGGGAATTAGAGTGCGAGGATTTACGAACGACGAACGTGTTCCATCTGATTCGCGGACTGAAATTGTTAACTCTGGAACCACCAGCCTCCACTATCTTAGGCGTAGTTCCAGTGCAGCTCCTGTTAAGGCGTAGCTCCAATGCAAAAGCAAGCGAACAAAACAAAACACGTGAAAGATGACACACCTTAAGAAACTATTATTAAAAGTGAGGCATGTTAAGCCAAGTTCCGCTGAACGTTCAGAAGAAGGAAAGTTGTTGCGGTGGGTGGGTCGGCTGCAGCATAGGATTCGATGTTGGCGGGTGGCGTTTGTGGAGTGGACCAGGAGCCCAGTCTGCCCAGGTGTCGTTGAAAGATGTGCGTTCAGTAACAGTAGGCAGGTGACCTCCTAATGCGAACAGACAGATCTACCCACGTATGTACCATGGTGACTGGCAGAAGGCCCTTGTTTTGGTTCCATGGCTGGCAACCGACAGCAGAAAACCCGCTCGCCAACATGGACGACGAAGACTGCCCCACCGACGAGGTGGTTCAGGACCAAGATCAGCAGCCGGAGCAAAGAGAACGCCTCGTATCTACAAGCACCCTGTTCTAAGAACCTCTGGGGAGGCTTTCACGCTGTCTGGACCTTCGTTCGGTAGCCCGTAAACCAACAACACGATCCGTGACACAAGCGTGCTCTCGCTCCGCGTTCTCCGAGTCAGCCCCCTGACGTTCCAGCCGGTCGCCTTTTTCTTCTACCATTCACCTCTACTATCAGCCGTGCCTTCTAATTCGTCGTGGCTTTTTTTGTCTCGTCCGCTAACACGTGCCGCCCGCCGCCAACGTTGTTCTCTTCTGTCCGACACACGTGTCTGTTGCGTGGGGCTGCTGTCGTGTCCACATCAAGGTGTTTTGCTCCACTCGCGACACTAGAACACTACACTAAGTGGTTGTCCAAAGCGTCACAAGATGTCACCCCTTCGCGTATACCGGAAGGCAGTAAACGCTAAACTCTTCTAACACAGAAAGCATGGTCGAAGCGTGCGTTCCCAGGCACCTCCTCATCGCAGCTTGGAAAGGCGTCAAATTCCCAATCACTGCTTAGCAAAGGGTTCAAACTAAAGTGATCCGCGGCGGCGCGAATCGCGGCGATGCTTTCTAATACGAAACATTGTCGACAGTGTTGTCGGTGGCGACGGCGGTGCAAGAGACGACGACATGACTGTATGCAGTGTTGCTGAATGGGCGCCCCCATTCCATTCCAATCCTATTCCGGAGAATTAGAACTTACCACAGTTCCATTCCTTTCAATTCCTCGGAATGAAAAAACTTAGCCCATACCCACTCCGGGAATGGCCGGGCAGCTCAATTCCATCCCTGTATTTCGTCAATGTAGGAAAGGCGCCTTGATAGTTTCGAGTTGAGAATGAACGTAAAGCTGATGTCATCAGATGCATTAGGAGCTGGAAAAGTAAGCAAAACACGTTCCCATGGTCGAGGGATAGTAGCTTGGTGACATATCTCTTGCAGTACAGCCACACTACTATTTCCTATAGGCGCAGTTCTCAGCTACCATTAGCATTTGCATGGTCAGCAAGTTTGAACGAATGGTGATATTAACATTGTTTAAACTTAAATGTGTGAATGCTAAAATGACGACATAGCGTATTTTTATGCTGAGAAAAGTAGGTCTTTTGTCAGTATCTGTCTCTAGGAGCGGCAGAGCGTTTCTTCCTCCGCTAAGCCCGCCTGCGAGGACGACATGTTTCCTCACGGTCACAGTATTCTTTAGGATATGGAGTCAAATGTGGGTGGTAAGAGGTACCGCGATATATATATATATATATATATATATATATATATATATATATATATATATATATATATATATATATATGGTTCAAGGGTGAATGGGGGAAAGGAAGAGGAGGATGACGAGGAGTTAGATTAAACTGGTGTTCTGACTGACGCCATGTCTCGTCCGTTACAGTAAGTCGACAGGATCTACCTCAACAGTATCATGAGCCCACCAAAGAAGATGATCAGCCTGCCGAAATACACCGGAGCTGAAGACGACGTCCCTGTGGAGAAGTGGTTGCGTCTCTTCGAAAAGAAAGCGAGCAACGCTACCTGGTCCGAACGAGATCGCATCGACTGCATCAGCGAGTACCTGGAAGGTGAGGCATTCCGCTGGTACCTCACCGAGATTTTCGACTCCGAAGATTCGTGGGAAGGCATCAAAACAAGCATGATAGCGCGATTTGCAGCCCCCGTCAGCGACCCCTTCCGCCAATTCATACACTGCAGACTCAAAAGAGGGCAGCGCATCAGGCACTATTACGAAGAGAAGACGCGCCTTGGTCGCCTTGCAGAGTTGAAGGACGTTCACATAGTGTCAGGCTTGACCGATGGTGTACCTGAGGAGATTGAAAGGCGCCTCGCTGGAATGTCGCTCGTCACCCCAACCAAATGGCTTGCTGCTGCGCTCCAAGCGGAAGACTCTGTCCAGAGAGATGCTTCCCAACGCTCGTCGAAGCAGCAGCTCGTGCAACGGGAGCCTCATCCTACGCGACGATGGACTGCAGGATCGACGCGCACCCCGCGCAGTGAGTGCCGACGGTGGGCATCTGCTGGTTTGCCAAATCAGTTTGACTGGCACAATGAGTGCCCTCGTCGTGAAATGGTGTCTGCTGTAGCTGACGACCAGGGAAACGAAGAGGGCGGCCCAAAGCTGCACTAATACGTTTTGGTGCGCTTGTGAACGGACACTTGTTGAACGCAACTCTAGATACAGGAGCCACTATTACCTGTATCAGTGACGCTGTGTTCAGAGAACTCAAGCTGCAATTGCTCAAGGATCCATGCATCAGAGTCCATCAAGTCACCTCAACGACAAACACTTTGGGCCGCGTACACATACAATTGGAAATAGGGAAGATAAAGCGGGCAGTCCAAGCACACGTTCTCCAAGGCATGAAGACTGAATTCTTGCTAGGCCTGGACAACGCCTCCTTTTTCAACCATTCGCTCAACTTGAATACCATGACTTTGCTTCAAGACGACGAAACTCTACACAACCCCTTGGAAAATCAAAAGTGTGTCTTCAGTGCTGGTACAACCCCGCTCCAGTCCATTGACGTCACGTACCTTTCACCTTCACAACAAGCTGCTTTGAGAGATGTGCTTCACAATTACGAGGACATTTTCTCAAAGTCTCAGATGGACTTCGGATGTATTGCGGATGAATGACATCGCATTGTCCTCAGCAACAACGTCACTATTCACAGACCACCATATCGATGCTCCCCAGCAGACAAAGAGGAAATTGTCAGGCAAGTGGACCTACTGCTGAAGCAATGCGTGGTGCGTCCCTCTTTTTCACCATACGCAGCTCCTGTCATTCTTGCGCAGAAAAAAGGCAAAGGGCGTACGCGTTTATGCATTGATTATCGAAAGCATAATGCTGCCACTGTGCCCGACTGCCAATCTATTCCGCGCATAGATGATGTGCTGGACTACCTGGGAAAATCGAAATATTTTTCTACATTGGATATTACCTCAGGCTATTGGCACGTTAAAATGAACCCAGAGGACATCCCAAAAACAGCTTTCGTCACGCCAAACGGCCATTATGAATGGCTTGTTATGCCGTTCGGTTTGAGAAATGCACCCGCTACATTCGAAAGAGCTGTAAAATCAGTGATCAGAAAACATAACTTGCAAAATGTCGTTAATTACTTTGATGATATCGTAGTCTTCTCCGACACATTTTCTGAGCACCTATTGCATCTACAAGCTCTTCTGCAAGCTCTAAAAACGGAGAACATCAAACTGAAACTGAAAAAGTGCCACTTTGCCCAAGCTTCTGTTCAATATCTGGGTCACAGAGTGTCGAACGGTACAGTATCGCCAAAACGAAGCAATATAGAAGCAGTATTGCGATTCCCAAGACAAAATCTCCGAAAGAGCTGCAGCGTTTTCTTGGCACCACCAACGTTTACCGCCAGTTTATACCGCATTTCAGTGACATAGTTTACCCACTTACAAAACTGTTGAAGAAGGACACGCCATGGGAATGGGATTCCTCATGCGAACAAGCTTTTGAGGAAATGAAAAATCGTCTCACCGAAGAGCCAATATTACGAATATTTTCGTGCGAGAAACCATGCATTCTTTATTGCGACGCATCTAACGTAGGCATCGGCGCAGTCCTGAAGCAACGAGATCGTGATGGTAAAGAACACCCTGTCGCTTATCACTCGCGCAAGCTACTCACGCACGAATTAAATTATGCCATCACAGAGCTTGAATGTCTCGCTATAGTTGACGCTGTTGAGAAATAGCACTGCTGTCTCCATGGAAGACCATTCACTGTTGTCACCGATCACGCTGCCTTACAATGGCTCAAAAACATCAAAAATCCCCAGGGCCGCCTTTCGATGGTCTCTGAAGCTGTCTATGTATGACGTCAACATTCGACATTAAAAAGGCAGCGAAAACATCGAAACGGATGCATTTTCTTGGAGTAGTGTGGTTCAACTCCTTTCATTACCAGAACTTCAAGGTTACCAGGATGACCGTCCTCGCTGCAAGTGCACCACTGAAAACGGGGTCATTATCGTGACACGTAAAGGAATTCGCAAAGTGTACGTGCCTCACAAGCTCCGACTGGGCCTTCTGCAGAAAGCACACTGCCAGTTCGGACATGTCGGAGTAAAGAAAACTCTCGAATCAGTACAGACGTTTCGTCCTACGTCCGCCACTGTGACATATGTCAGCGCTGCAAGAAGCCTAAAACCAAGAGATTCGGATCACTCGAGTCGCTACCACCTGCAGAACAGCCCTTCGATCTTGTAGCAATGGACACTATAGGTGGCTTTTCTGGATACGGCTCCACGAAGAAGTTTATTCACTTGGCAATCGACCACGCTACGCGGTATGTCTGGGCGTTTCCCCACAAAAGTGAAACTTGTGACGCATACATTTCGTGCCTCGCCACCATCTTCGCTGCAGGGAAGCCAAAGAAGTTCCTCTCTGATCGTGGGCCAGCTTTCACTGCTGGCAAGCTCAAGCAATTTCTAAAACGCAACAATGTCCACCAATTGTTCACGTCCTCACAACACCCTCAATGTAATGGCATGAACGAACGTACGAATCAGACTATTGTAACCCAGTTGAAGTGCAAAATGAATGAGCAGCCGCAGAAGTCTTGGGTCAAACATCTTTCGGACGTTGTTCAGGAATACAATAGAACTCCACATGAAGTAACCCGATATCCACCATCCTACCTGATGTATGGAATACCTTCATAGGATACCATTTTAGACACGCCGATGGAAAGTGTGCAAGAAGCAAGGAAAAGTGCAGTCAAGAACACGCTAGCTTACCATGAGAAGAACAAGATCATCTACGACAAAAAATTTCTACCACAAGATCTTCAACCTGGCGAACTGGTGCTCTACGAAACACCTTGGCACCCAAACAAAGGAAAGCTCAGCTCAGTCATGGAAGGGCCTTACACGATCCTTCGTAGAGTGTCTCCTGTGAACTATGAGATAGATCGATGCGTGGCACCGTTAAGCAGAACTACTGACATTGTGCACGTCAGCAAACTGCGCCTCTACTACTGTCCCAATAAGTTGACGCTCTCTCGGGGGGAGGGGGAAACGTGTGACGGTTCAAGGGTGAATGGGGGAAAGGAAGAGGAGGAAGACGAGGAGTTAGATTAAACTGGTGTTCTGACTGACGCCATGTCTCGTCCGTTACATATATATATATATATATATATATATATATATATATATATATATATATATATATATATATATATATATATATATATATATATATATTTTATTTCAGTATACTGTCAACCCCAAATGGGGTTTTTACAGGAGTGGGTACATTTAGAGAAAAACAGCAAACACACAAAAGTGTTACAGTGGAAATGTAGATGAAGACGGAATCGCAAAGATCTGTACAATTCATACATAAATGTCTTGACAAATGTCTGATGGCATACATGCTAAACACAAAAATATACTTAGGTTACAATATATTCACTGAGGTTACATCATCGTAGTATTCATCTTATGTTACAGGCATAGGATAAAGCAACAAGCAAGCAGGAAACTATTTGTGAATCAATCTGGCAATGTCAAGCATCTAGATCGGTGTTGCAATGGACAGCTCGGCAAGTTCTAGAAATTTTTGTACTGTCGTTTGCAACACCGTAGATGCGTCTAGCGCATTCCACTCACACACGCATAACGGAAAAAGGGAATAAAAGAAAGTGTTGTTGTTGCAAAGGAATTCTTCAAGAGTGAGTGGGTGTTTGTTTCGAGTAATTCTAGACTGACTTAAATTGATGTGGTCTGATGCTTTAATCCTAAATGAGTTGTGCAAAAGTAAGTAGATAAACTTTAGACGATGGAGTTTCGATCTACTGGATAAAGTAGCGAGCCCTGCGCGTCGCAATAATTCAGTAGGTGAATCTGTGCGCCGGTGCCGGTTGTAGATAAATCGTGCTGCTTTGCGCTGCACCCTTTCCAGTGTTGATATGCAGGTAGACGTGTACGGGGACCAGACAATGTTCGCATATTCCAATATCGGACGTATAAGGGAAAGATAAGACAGAAGTTTTATCTCGGGTGGTGAGTCTTTCAAGGCACGTTTAAGAAAGAAGAGCTTGTTCATGGCTTTTTTTGTTACTTGCTAGACGTGCGTTGTCCAGTTCAAATCGGATGTGATGTAAATACCCAGATAACGGTATTCGTTAACAGAACGCAGTGCAGTGCTGTCGGAACCATAAGTGAATTTGAGCGGAATTTTTTTCTTAGTAACTGACATGGAAACGGTTTTTTCTTTGTTAATGGTCATGCTCCAATCATGACACCACTGGAATACACTGTTTAAGGCACTGTTAAGTTTAATTTGATCAGAAATCTGTTTGACTTCGTGGTAGAGCACGCAGTCATCTGCAAATAATCTCATTTTGACTTTACACTGGCTGGCTATATCATTAATAAAGAGTAAAAAAAGAAGTGGGGCCAGCACGGAACCTTGGGGAACCCCGGATAGTACGGGGATAACATCAGAGGTGTGTCCGTCAAGTTGTACATATTGGCAGCGGTCAGCTAAAAAATGGGCGATCCATTTCGTGACAGGTCCGTTACCAATTAGATGCTCAAGTTTGTAGACCAGTTTCCGGTGTATATACTCTCACTCATATATATATATATATATATATATCACTGAGAAGAAGGACTCACGTACGAAATGTAGTTTTATTAACGTTTCGGCTGGTGGGCCAGCCTTCGTCATGAATATATATATATATATATATATATATATATATATATATATATATATATATATATATATATATATATGTATATATATATATGTGTGTGTGTGTGTGTGTGTGTGTGTGTGTGTGTGTGTGTGTGTGTGTGTGTGCGTGCGTGCGTGCGTGCGTGCGTGCGTGCGTGCGTGTGTCACCGCAGGCATGCGAAAGCGACAATGTTAATCTTACGTGTTCAAAGATACGCAAAGGTTTCATGACCACCGTAACTTCTGATTTTAAGTTCCAGAGACCTGAGAGGTCAACAAAATGTATTAGGGGACAGAACTTTTCAAACTCCACTTTCGCCAACACGGTCTTTTGGCAGGTAAAGATGCAGCTTTGAAATAAAGTATATTCGTGCTCATTGTCAGACATATCGCGCAAAAATTTAGGAGCCCTTGCCCCATTGGAGACCTAGCCCTATCGGTGGCAACATACCTGACATCATACTTCCCTGAACCACTCTGCCCTTGTGTCCATTAATGTTACGCCTATCATCTTGCTTTCATTGGCTCTCTGCATCACCCCCAATTTACATTGCAACGTTTTCTTAATCGTCCAGCTTTTTCCCCGGGGGTAAGTGCCAGTGAGGTTAGGCTGTATCACTTTTCCTTTAAGGCATACTGGCAAGCTACCATTCACGATCTAAGGATACCTGCCAAACACGCTCCACCCCATCCCTATTCTTCCACATACTTCGGTTTCATGCTTCTGATCTGCGGTAACCGCCTGCCTTACGTAGACGTATTCCTCTAGCAATTCCAGTGCCTCGCTGCCTATCACACACCGTTGCTCTCTTCCAAGACTCTTGAATATTACTTTAGGTCTCTGCTTATTAATTGTATGCCCGCTGTTCCGCATTGACTGCCCAATATCGGATATTCAAAATGTAGAGGGCCATCTGTTGACAATCTCCTAAGTTAGATCAGCCATGTTCTGTTGGGCGCGAAAACGAAACAAGCAGCATATCTCAGGGTTTCAGGTACTTGCTAGTGGTTTTTTATCTTCGTTCTGCGATGACTTCCCAATGCTTCGTGCGCTGTGCAAGCAACCAGGGAGCCCTGACAATGACGCCAACAAGGTAACACTATTTTTATTCGAATTGATCAGTTACCTGACCGAAGAAAAAGAATGTACCGACGCGAACTTGTTTCGTCAACAAGCTTGGCACTGTGCTTTGTTTGGGAAATGATCGGCGCACACAAAAGCACTCTTCAACCTCAGTTCTTTATTACTCCGTGCCATTTAGATGCTCACTTGCAACATAAGATGGACTTGCAGAACAATATATTACGACATATGCATTTTCAAAGAGAATGTGTACGTCGAACACACGCTAGAGACCATGATTAATCAAGATTAGCTTGTCGGTGTTGCAGTTCGACGAAAATAATGAATTACGTTTAAAAAGGTGCGTAGGCAGTGCCACAGACCCTGCTGCGCGCGTTCGCGGTAAATCAGTGCCGCCAAACGAGACTCGATGGGCCCAAAATGCTGCTTCTGCCCTTCGCTTTACATCCCCTTATCCCTCTCCTGTTATTTTTCTTTTGCTTTCTTCGGTCAGCGTGCGCTGCGAACACAGTGCAAAGAGTTAAAGAGCCGTACTCATCTTGCCGCTGATCGCGGGCCTTTGCACGCTGTTCGCAATAGCGCGCGATTATGCACGCCTCCATGGCATGCGAGCGCAAACAGAGCAATAACTGAAGAAAAATATGTCAATTAACGCACACGTACAGCGTTCAAGGAAACCAGAACAACAATACTAAATACGCGCGATAGATTGCGACCACAATACATTACAAACAACTTGTGTGCAGTAAAATGTCATTACTCGGGGAGCTTTCTGTGTATGATTACAGTTGAAACGCGCGATCAGCATTTTGTAGCGTTAGCTGCACTTGCCTAGCCGGAGCCGATTTCGCGTGGTTCATCATGAGCCGTACTGCGCATGCGCGAGGATGAGTGCGGAGCCGGCATCTCACGCGCCCTCCGCCACCGCCGCACCCGGCTCGCCGGTGCTGGTGGCGGAGAGCGGGAGGTGCGGCGTCGTAGCTGGGCAGACTGGCGCCGGCGCGCGCGACTCGCCGCTGCTGCTCTGCGCATTCGAGAGGGGTGACGTCGTAGCCATAGCGCACGCAGATATTCGCCTTCGCTGTGCAGTCGCCGTCTGACAATGCGCTGGTGCCGCTTGATAGCGCCTCTGACTGACGTTTGCAGGTGGGTAACGCCATGAAAAAGGAGGCGCAAATGCTTCTCAACGGCGCAGAAGAGCCGAGAAGCTTATGTCATCGGATTCCGAAGTAGTTGCCTGGCAATTAGCGGTTCAGCGTACGCAGAATGAACAGAGGAAGGCTAAACGTGCTGCGTAGACACTGGAGGAAAGGGAGGAGCGTCTAGCAAAGCGGCGTCGCCAGCATGCTGAGCGACGTGCCCGACCACCTCTGCAGCAGCAACAACAAGACGCCGTCGATGACGTCAAGGCTCGCCGATCGACTGCCTATACGGTGAAACTTAGCGAAAGCGCCAGTGCGACTCGGACCTTCGAGACGGACTTCGTAAACAATCCGTTTGGATACGTGTGCGACGTGTGTGAAAGACTATGGCACATGAAAGATTTGACGCTGCTAAGTATTGCCATAAGTGAAACGTTGAGTTTAGTGCCGGCGCCTGAGTGCGGTGAAACTGTGGCGCGGGTTGGTACAACGTGCAAGAACTTTCTCGTTAAGCAGAACATTCCGCTCTTTAGCGTTACCAATGGATATCGTTAACCGACCATGCCGCCAGGTCTACCGGTTCTGAACGATGTGGCCGAATGTGTGTCATTGGAGCAGCAGTAATCATGACAATCAAGCTAATCCTAGACAATCTGGAAAGCTCAGAATAATCAGCTGAACCTTTGCTAACGCTACGTATATCTTGGCATTGCCGAGCTAAGCCACTGCAAATTTTTTGTTTCGTTTGCGGCGCGACGCTCATGCACATCTGCATATCCTGTTTCTTTCGAAAAAACTACGACGCAAGCTACTTCAGAGGGTTTAGAGATACTTTTGGCTAGAGAAATGAGCTGTTGTTCCTGCACAGGTCGCGCAGAAACAATGTGGTGTCGATATCTGACGAGTGCTTATGACGCATGTATGAAATCGCAGTGCGAAATACAATGGAGATGTATTGCAGTGCAAGGTTATCTTAGAAGTTGGACAGTCACACCTCCTCTGTAACGAACACTTTTCTTGAACGTCTACCTCAGATCGGTAGCGCACGCCCCTAGAGAACAGCAGTTTGGCTTTGCGAAGGAGTGCGCCTCGTGCAGCTGCCGTCCGGATGAGTTTTTAAAAGCACGGAGAGCTTCGATATTGATTTCTCGTCGATTTGTGGCAGCACAGTGAGGTCCGCTCACCGTTCGGCGCTGGATAACGAAAGAAACTGCCACATTTTTTGGTTCGAAAGCTTCGTCAACGACTGCGGCTCAGCCCCTCCGCTGCCTCTCCTTCTGGAGACGCTAGGAGACGATTCTGCGATGGCACCCAGCAAAAATGGCGGCCGAGCCCAGTGTTGCCGGAGCACCAAACATCATAAATATCCCTTATTCAGTAATAACCCCGTTTCAGTTAGAATACTTGCCTTTTTTTTCATGTTCGAATAAGTTCACGATGGGAAAAGGTAACCACACTGGAGAATTAGCAAGAACACAGAACAAAGCGCAAACAGCAACTAAACATCTTATCGTAGAAATAAAATTTCTTGTAGACGTGGCTTGAATGTCACGAAAAAGCAGTGTCTTTATATAAGAACGATTCAACGTGTAACGCTCAGAATAAAGAACAATTATATAAAGTCCTAAGTAAGGCACCTGTAAAACCGCTAAAAACCAAAAAATTTCAGAAACGTCTAACACAAGCAGTCAATACAACACTCCTTCTTATGAGCTTGGAATGGCGTTTCCATGTTCACACAATCTTTTTAAATTCGAAGCATTTCTTAGCGAACTTCTGCGATTTTCAGCGTATCTATCTATCTATCTATCTATCTATCTATCTATCTATCTAGCCGCCTACGACTTAGTACTCTCCTGTCCGTTTTGTTAACGGGACGTATACTAAAATCCTTAAGGCTCAACATGGCTGTATGAAGAACTCAAATGATAGGTCATAACACGAAAATCATGATATGCATGCAATGAACGACATGATTTACATGCCACGGCTTTGGTGCTCTTGCGGCCGTTTCCCTAACTTCATACATACCAAAATTGCTATGGCGTGAAAACATTGTCTGACAAACATAAGTGACAGGTCCTATCGTGTAAATCATGACACGCGTGTCATGTAAAGTATGATTTACATGGCATGGTCTCGCGGCGCTCGCGACCATTTAATTAAATTGGTGTATACCAAAATTGGTACGACGAAGAATTTCTGTATGGTTAACATAAGCGACAGGTGGTAACACGACATCATGACATGCGTGTCATGTATCCTATGACATACATGCCACGCTCATGCTGTGCTTGCTGCCCTTTCGTTAGCTTCACATGAACCGAATTTGGTATTGCGTGACGTGACTGTATGGAGAACATAAATTACAGGTCGTAACATGAAAATTATGATATTTATGTCATGTAACATGATTTACGTGCCACGCACATAGTGCACTCATGGCCGCTTCGTTAGCTTCATAAACACCAAAATTGGTATTGCATGACGTGACTGTACTACGAGCATAAATTACAGGTGGTAACATGACAATCATAAGATGCATTTAATGTTCAGCATCATTGACACGCCACGCTGATGGGGCGCTTGCGGCCGTTTCGCTATCTTGACATGTACCAAATTTGATATTCGGTGACGTGACTGTATGAAGAACATAAATCACAAGTGGTAACATGCCACGCACATTGTGCACTCACGGCCGTTTCGCTAGCTTGTTAAACACCAAAATTGGTATTGAATGGCGTGAATGTACGACGAGCATAAATAACCAGTGGTAACATGACAATCCTGGCATGCATTTCATGTGCAGCATGATTTACATGCCATGCTCATGGGGCGCTCGCGGCCGGTTAGCTGGCTTGGTATAACCCAAAACTGCTATTTGATGACGTGACTGTATGCCGAATATAAATACCTGAAGGTAACATGAAAATCTTGACATGCATGTCGTGTAGGGAATGATTCACCTTTCACGCTCGTGGTGCGCTCGCGACCGTATCGCTAGCTTGATATCCACCAAAATTGGTATTCCATGACGTGAAGTACGATGGACATAAGTGACAGGTGGTAACGCCACAATGATGCCGTGCATGTCGCGTAGGGTATGATTTAAATGACACGCTCATGGTGCGCTTGCGGCCGTTTTGTTAGCTTGATATAAACGAAAATTGGTATTGCATGACATGACTGTATGAAGAACATAAATGACAGGTGGTAACATGACAATAATGACACGCATGTCGGGTTGGACATGATTCACATGCCAAGCTGCTCGCGGCCGTTTCGCTAGCTTGACATACGCCAAAACTGGTATTGCAAGACGTGACTCTAAGACGAGCATAAATGACAGGTGCTAACCTGACAGTCATCACATGCATTTCAGGTGCAGCATGATTTATATGCCACGCTCGTGGTGCGCTCAAACCGGGATCGCTAGCTTGGTGCACCCCAAAAGTGATAATCACTGACGTGACTCTATGACCAATATAAATGACAAATGACGTAGTGCATGATTTACATGTCATGCTCATGGGATAGCGAAGCTGCGCTTGCGGCAGTTTCGCTCTTGGCATGTACCAAATTTGGTATTGCGTGATGTGACTGTATGAAGAACGTAAATCACAGGTAGTAGCATAACAATCACGACATACATGGCATGTAGAACATGACTTACATGCCATGTGCATGGTGCGCTTGCGGCCGTATAGCTAGCTTGATAAACACTAAAATTGGCATTGCATGACGTGACTGTTCGACGAGCTTGAATGGGAAGTGGTAACATGACAATCATGACATGCATTTTATGTGCAGCATGATTGACAAGCCACGCTCATGGGGCGCTCGCGGCCGGTTCGCTAGCTTGGTATACCCCAAAACTGGTATTTGGTGATGTGAATATACGACAGACAAAAGTGACAGGTGGTAACATCACAATCATGACATGCATGTCGTGTAGGTCATGATTTACATCCCATGCTCATAGTGCGCTCGCGGCCGGTCTGCTAGCTTGATATCCACCAAAATTAGTATTACATGACGCGACTGTCCGACGGACATAAATGCCAAACGGGAACATGACAACCATGACATACATGTCGTGTAGGGCATGATTTACATACCACGCTCATGGGCTGCTCGCGAACATCTCGCTCGCTTGACATACACCAACAATGGTATTGCATGACGCGACTGTATGATGAACACAAATGACAGGTGGCAACCTGACAATCATGACATGCATTTCTTAGCATAATGTACATGCCACGCTCATGGTGCGCTTACGGCCGTTTCACTAGTTTAATATACACCAAAACTGGTACTTCGTGACATGACTGAATGACGAACATAAATAACACGTCCTAACGCGCAAACCATAAAATGTATGCCTTCTACGGAACCATTTACATGACATCATGTTGGTGCGCTTCCAGCCGCTTCGTTAACTGGATATACACCAGAATTGGTATGGTATGACATGAGAGCGTGACGAACATAAACGACAGGACATGCATTGCATATACCAGAATATACGTTAAATTATATTAAAGATTGTACATGCATGAATGCAAGACAAAGATGCCATATACAGTGAACTAGATGTCACGACATAAATGACCTCTTTTGCCTCAAAGGCAAACAAGGCGTTGAATCCAGCTCTTTGCTGGCTGCTTCACATTACATCGATTTCCACAGAGCGTGGAATCTGCCGTATTTTTCTCCTTTATGGATTGTTCATACCGCAAATCTACCTATCCACAATACGCAGCTCCCAGTTCAAGGATAGCATCTTGTCACGTTGCTATTACTTCGAAGAACACGGTAACTAGAAGCGTAAGCTCAAAAAACAAGTTTTTTATCTGGCTGACCTTACTCCAGCAAAATAAAAAATACTCACAGCAATACCATAGACACAACCCCCTTCATGGGTCGTCGAAAATAAATCTGTTCTGGTGAAGCATTGTTTCCCCTCCCCATGCGCTCCATCGAGAATACAAGCGAAAACACTGGGCTTCAGAAACATATGATAATCCACACCTCTATTTCCGTCGTCCAAGCCGTCTCGCTGGAATGAGCGGTGACGTTAGAGAAGAGTCGGAAATAAGAGGGCGCTTTTTACGGCGCGCTATAACATGGGCGATGCATAATTCCACATTGTTTGTGTCTAAATTAGTTCATTACTAAGAGTCAATAGCGAAACCCCCTGCACAAAGAAACACGCTATTTGAGGCTTCTGTGACGGCATTACAATTTATAAACGCCTGTCATAAATGTACCGCAGTTGTTCGCCGCCGAGAATTTCTTGACGTTCCGAGACATGGATTAACTGGCGGCGCTCCTACATCGCCCTCTTCCAAATTCGTGGTTGACAGTTGCGGTCCATAGTCGTCTCCGTTCCTCTGTCAAAGATCTCAGGGGACTCCGTGCAGGAGGTGGAATGAGATGACGCGAAGCAGCACAGCAAGCACAGCACACAAAATTTGATCTCACAATCAAAAATTATTAAAGCAACTGCAAACGAGAAATAGAAATTTATGCAAAATTTTTACAAAAAATAGCTCTTAGCAAACCACAAAAGTTAAGCTAACAATATATTGCTCTGCTCTCGCTACGCACTTACAGCATCAATGTTCCCAGAGTCTGGCCAACTCGGCCTCCCTGTTGCTGCCTGAAGAGATGGCGCTTAGTAGCATACAACGTCTTTCCTGGCTGAAAAGACGGATATCACTCGCATCCCGTTGATGCTGTTCAAGGCGAGCTTCGGTAAGCGGTGGCGCGAACTTTTGGTTGGTGTGCGTGCTCGTTACTGACACCATTGAACTCGGTTTCATTTGTAGTGCAAATGCTATTTCAGCGCTTGAAGGAATTTAAGCACGATGACTGCCATCATTTTTTGGGTGAATCTCGGCAAATCCCCATTGCAAGTTTGTCTTACCATCAAGTGTCCAGCGTCGATGAAAACGTCAAGTGTCCGATGAAAGGAAAGCACTTGGGGAGAGTTGAAAAAGCGAGACTTCCACAAATGCTCTCAATTAAATTCCAGAGAAGGCTTTCTAGGATGCCTTCCATACCTGGAAATCCCTCCGAAACTAATCCACGGACGCAGGGGGACCATATATTACCCATCTGATCAATAACTTAAAGGCTTATTGACATTACTTTTAGGGCATATCTTTACACAGGTAGCTTCGAGAAATGTGAGAATGATGTAATGTTATAACATTTAGGTATCGATAATAGTTATTATAAGGACATAATGGCGCACAGTTTCATATATTGGGGCTAGAAAAAATTGTTATCAAAATGGCCTGAGACCCCTGAAGTTACCGCAGATCAATAAAACAACATAAATCATGCTACGAGATGAAAGATCTTTGTGACTGGCTTCAGTATGGTCCCGTACAATTATTGTACCGTACCGTACGAATTATTGCACGGTCATCGACAAAAATTAGTACAATTATCACGCGTCGGTTGAATGCATCAGCGTTAATTGCTCTTCTAGTAACGCATCATTTTACACCTAAATTACACTTGAAAAAAATCACAGCATATCCACGGGGTGAATGATGATGAGTGGGGCGAAGCTCCGAAGGAAATCATCGGTAAACCGTGAAACTCTTCCGTGAAGTTCGCCCAGTACATCATATAAAGTGTGTGAAACACCGTGTACATACTGCACACCAAACGTTTATTGTACTGTTGGTTTACGTGGTCCCTTCATTATCACCGCTTTGTGATCGGTGAAATGCAGGAAAAGTGTCCGCTCCCAAGCGAAAGAGAAAGCGTGCCAAGAGCGAGCGCATTTTACGATCGCAGGCATCACAATTTCACGTAAGCGATCTTTCAATGTGACATATTTCCAATAGCTGTGTATTTATCAAGTAGCGATAGCTAGTAAGCAAGGGGCGAACACAGACTATCACGATGTATCACCACAGATATCTGCGATAACTGCTCTCGATTCCACCGTGGCCGTCGCCTAGTGGGTTGGGCGTCCGCCTCGGCTATGGGAGGCGGCTGATTCGAAACCCACCGCCGACATCCAGCGGTTTCAGAAACATGGGTACAGGTATCCCCCTACCCGACGGCCGGTTGTCACAGGGGTAGTAATGCCTGGGGAGTGTTGCGTAAAGTCCCGTCCCGCCTTGCACGGCGTTGTTCCGAACTTGAGGGATTCAGCCCGGGTCTACTGTATGTGTTTGTCCCATATGTGTTTCCCTGCTCACGCATGTCTCCAGGAATGTTCCTGGATGTCTGCGCGGCGTTACGTACAGTGCTACTTTAAAAAGCACAGAATTCATGGTAGCACGTAAGACGGGCACAGCTCCATGCTGTCGCGCACGCGCTCATTTTGTCGTCGCCAAATTATGCATCAACGCTTCTGTGACCAAGTAACATACGTTTTTACACTATGGCCAAGAACTTCCACGTTTTTTTTATTTCATTGAAGGACTTTTAGAAAGGTTAGGCTACAGGATAAGAGTTAGGAAAGGCATGCGACGGCTAGTAATGATACCCAGGTTTCTACGCAATTATTCTTACAATACAGGTTTTTGCATGTCTCAGCGAACTACCTACTTGGGCAAATTAAAATCTGTGATTTCGAACGCTTTTACATTTCTAATGAGCTTACCGTTGCAAATAAAAGAGAACGAAGGGACCAGGAGCACGAGCAACAGCCACGGCTGCTGGTTCGTTCAGTTGGTTCCAATCCTTTGATGTAGCCAGATGACGGCCGGATCCTGTTTCCTTCTTCGTCGCTTCGCTACACTCGTTCTGGTGCCAAACCCGCCCGGGCGCCTGGTCCTCCACTTTTGAGCATAGATCAACTCCACACTAAGCTAAGGGACATTCAACGCCCGTTCCCCGCGCCTGCGAAAGCGGTGAAGACGCCCGTCCTTGGAGAGGTCGTTACGCGGCGCAACCAGGATGCTTTGGCATCGTCGTCGTTCTCGTCTAGTGAGGAAGAAGAAGAATCGCCGTTGACCATTGGACCTTGGAGCCTTCATCCAGTTCAGATACCCCTGCGACCCAAGCACACGCCTACCTAACACCCGAAGTAGTCAAGCGGCAAATGATCGCGCAGAACATACAGAAGCTTCAGATGTAACCCCAGGAGCAGCTGATGAACATGACTCCCAAGGAGGGCGTCAGTTACCAGGAAACCATGCGAATATACGAAAACTACTGCGCGCAAGTTCAGAACGAGCAACATCAACAGAAAATTTCGATGCAGCGTCGCCAGCAACTTCAGCAGCAGCAGCAGATACAACAGGAGAGCCTGATCCAGCAGCATTCCCATCAGCAGCTCCGACAGCCGTCCGTTGAATTATCTGTCTGCCGACTACGAGAATCCAAGCCCAACTATGTATTCACACTTCCTGCTTGGCAAATGCGCAACGTGCTTGCAAGATTTCGGCGCGTAGTTCCTTATTCGACAGGCGTCGACCTGCGATGTCGAGTACTACATCAACAAGCGCTAACAGTTCATCCATGGAAGCGCTGGGGCAAGGTCTACTTGTGACTTCTGCGTTGAGCCCACAAAGAGGCACCCAAGAGACCACAACGACTTCAAGTCGGCGACGTAGTCCTGGCGCATGACAACGTCTCGTCCCTAATTCTGTCGACGCTGGCTAGAGAGGGACCAAACTGCATAAGAGCGCCGTATCCGGATAGGTTCCTTTCTCAGAGCGTACGCAACTTTGCCGGCCACGTGAGTGTGTTGCAAATAAAAGAGAACGAAGGGACGTGGAGCACGAGCAACTGCCACAGGCTTTGGTTCGTTCAGTTGATTACAATCCTTGGATATAGCCAGACGGCCGGGTCCTGTTCCCGTCTTCGTCCCTTTGCTACACTTACAGCTCTTCGTGTACTTATGAAGGAGGATTGCACAGCAATGGTAAACATTACTCTACGTCACATAGTCAACAATATATAGGAACAGTTTTCAATGGCTTTAGAAAATCAGTTGCCTGTTGGCCGAAAGTGATTTTTTTTTAATTTTGTTATCACATGATCGAATATCTGCATTTTTGTTAATCGATAAACGTGTGTTTGCGGATGTAGCTAAGAGCTCGAGAGAAAGCAGCGCGAACGCCTTAGCTTCCAACTAAGGAGCACCGATAACGTCTCTAATCGAAATGAAATTATTTTCCCGACTGGCATTCATGTTTGTAAATATTGGGAATCTACCAAAGCGCGGGATAACGTAAGCGTCAGTGTCTGTCACAATATTTTAGTCTGGCGCTTTAATGCCTATAACTCATGTTTCTTGTTTCTAAGTTGCAAGAATAAAAGTTTCACCGTATTCTGTTTAGGTGATAAAAATTCGGTGTTATATTATTCGCAAGCCGCATTTTACCCTGCTCGGCGATACTTTTGGCAGAAGAAGGCAATTCGTTCATTGTCAGTGGGCCCATAAACTGGTATAGGCCTTGTTAATGGTGCTCAAGTGATTCATGCTAAGAAGCCCATGCTTGAAACGTGGACAAACACTGGGACAAAGATAGCGCATATATACTCAGGGCACTTTAGTATTCCATCTCACCATTCGGACGCTAGTCGTCTCAGCAATATCACGCAATGCCTCTCATAGGCCATGCGACGCGTTACAGAAGTACCAACAGCACATAGCCATGGCCACCGTACATTTTATGGGCGAAGCACCTTGGGGTCCAGGCTTCTCCGTTGTTCTTTGTCCGTGCTCAAGGCACAGTACCGTGCAAACTCGAAACATGAGGTTTAACAATACACTAATATCAAGCATAATTGCGAAGAAGCAACATAAAATACCCACAAGAACAAACCCTTTATACTAGTCGGCGACTTGAACGTACACATTATGGACCTTAGGAACTAGCTTTGTGGTCGACTCTCATTGACGGCTGTCACGATATATAGAAAAGCATTGCTATGGTCCAACCATATATGTGCGTACGTGAATAAAACGATGTTTACAATAGACGAACATCAATCATAATTGTGACAGAACACTATAAAACACCTACAAGCACAAAAGCCAGCGATTTCAACGTAGGCTTTTGGACCTTAGGACCTGCATTTCTCGTCGACTCTTTATGTATCTTTATGTCGCTTTATATCACTCAATTTACATTGTATGGGTAAACGCTCGGCTAACGTATGGTTACTCACCCATACGATATCCAGACCTTCTTCCACTTGTCATGATTCACGTCGTGTAGATGCGTGTTTTTTTCTTCTTACGTTTATCGCGACAACATTAAGGAGCTCCTTTCGCAGAAATTACGGTGTCGGCGTCGTTGGTTGCGTCACCGAAAAATTTTAAAACATCATATAAAAAAATATGAAAATATTAGATTTTTGTTTGAATCGAACCAAGGCCGTCTGCGTGGCAAGCAGGTGTCCTACCACAGAGACACGCTATTGCTTGCAATTGCTTCGGAAAAAAACACTACATGAAAATCATGTAGTGGGAGGAGTCTCCTTAATGCGTGTAATATTGCTTGGCAAAAGCGTAGAATCACGCAACGTGTCAAAACATGTGAATTGTGCAACGAGAAGGTGTTTTAAAAGCACAGCCATTACACGGCGCTCAGACACATTTAATCATAACTAGCTGCAAAACCATCACCAAAGTGAGTAGCTACGTATACGTTTGCGTGTTGCCTTTCGGACGCGTAGTTGGCCCTTCGCTGATTCGCAGAAGGAACCATTATGGCGCAGGGGGCACTTAACAAGTGCCCTTGCAGTAGCCATGCTAGGACATTTGGAAAAGGCCAATATAAAGACACGGTACAAGCATCCGACATGGTTGTGGCATGCACCGAGAACTGAAGCAAGGCTAGCAATTGAGGAGGCAATGCGCAGAGGGCGCGATTATGCTGTCACGTTCTACTCTTGAAGAAGAAGCTCAAGCGTGCTCCAAGTTTGTGTAGCACTAATACCACACATGCAAATTTTGTCTCTTCATCTAGCCATTTTCAAACACCTTCAACCACACCATTTTAAAGCCATGCCACCCGGTTCCTGCAGCCATCCTGGTGGTATAATTTGTGAATCAGAGTGCCGAGTGCGTTCGTCATAAATCCAAAGAAATACTTCCACATATAATCAGCTTTTTCGCACTTTTGCCTAACATTAATGCGCACATTTTGTACGATATGCAACGTGTTTTATTGCGATAACAATCGTATGAGCGCGAATAACGAGCGCTGACAAGGGCGCTTGCTTTTTCCCTCAAGGTCACTCGAATACCGCGGACAAGACGCTTCACTTTTGCGTTATGAACGTTAACAATACGGTACAGAGATCAACGATAATGTTTCCTTGGACCTGGAGAAAGGAGCACGATGACGTCGTGAAATTTACTCAAAGCGACACAATCATCACATGCATGTCAGCAGGTGGTTTTTATTGTCACTGTCACAAATAGAGGTGGATTCCTCTGTATTTGCCATTACTGCAAAATTATCAGTTCCTCTGTATTTGCAATTATTGCAAATTATTGTACGGTCATCAAGAAAAATTCAGCATGTCAGTACAGTTATAGCGTGTCGGTTGAATGCATCAGCGTTAATTCGTCTTCTACTGACGCATCATTTCACACCTAAATTACACATGAAAACACTCCTTTTTGCTGCTTAAGGCAATTCTTTTATACTGCCAACAATCGACAACATCAAACACTGTGAGGCGACTACACAGACGCTAAAGCATCAGGAAACTATCACCATAGTGAGTATCGCATGCGATTTCACGTAAACAATCTCTCAATGCGACAAAGTTCCAACTATTGCGTATTTCTTTGTTAAGTAGCGATAGCTAGTACGCAGGGGCAAAGACAGACTACCCCGATGTATCACCACAGATAGCTGCGATAACTGCTCTTGCTTCCACCGTAGCCGTGGCCTAGTGGATTGGGCGTCCGCCTCGGCTACGGGAGGTGGCTGGTTCGAAACCCACCGCCGACACCCAACGGTTTCAGAAACATGGGTACAGGTATCCCCCTACCCGACGCCCGGTTGTCACAGGGGTAGTAATGCCTGGGGAGTGTTGCGTGAAGTCCCGTCCCGCCTTGCACGGCATTGTTTCGAACTCAGTCGATTGGGTCCGGTATAAGTGTTTGTGGTTGTCCTCGTGTGTGTCCTATATGTGTGTTTCTCTTCTCGCGCATGCATTCAGGAATGTTCCTGAATCTCCGCGCCAGTTACATACAGTGCTACTTTAAGAAGCACCGAATCCATGGAAGCACGTCAGACGGGCACGGCTCCATGTTGTCGCACGCACACTCTTTTTTTTGCGGCCAAATTATGAACCAACGCTTCTATGACAAAGTAGCGTCCGTTCCAACAATCTGGCCGAAAACTTGCACCTCGAGTTACAGTGGAAACCGAAAATGTTTTTTTTCTTCCTGGACGCAATAAAAACTCACTCCTCGTTACAATCGTGGTCGCCTTACAATCGCGTAAGTACGGTAGTAGTCAGCCTGAACATTCGGACTGTAGTCGCCTCAGCACTATGACCTGGAGTAGCATGTCAGGGGAACAGCCAAGCAAACATCTCCAGCCTCATTAAAATGTTTATCTCTCTCAGCGCTATGACGCAACGTCTCTCATTAGGCCATAGGACACGTTACTGCTGCAATAGCGTTAATTGGTCAATGTGTCAACCGTCAACCGTCAGCCACTGCAGCCACGACCACAGCAGCTTTTTCTTCGTACTTTTGGACTACTAATACAGTAATTGGGCAAGGATATTTCTTGGTGCTATCAATTTTTAAACGCCTTCGAAACACCACCTGAAGGCCATGTCATCCGGTTGCTGCAATCATGCTGGCGGTTCACATATGCTCCTTAGAGCACCACGTGTGTACGTCAACACTCCAAGTACATGCTTGCACATAGATTCTGCTAATCCGCACCCATGCCTAACATTGCTGCGCACGTTTCGCAGAATATACAGGGTATTTGAAGTAAAAGGCGCGACGACGGCAATGGACACAGGGAGGAGTACCCACAATAACGTATGCTGTCCTGCTAATTCGTGCATAACTGGTTACTGCGCTTGTCCGTGTTACTTCTTCGTCCACGTTCTTGTTTTGCGCTAACGATTTTCTAACCAGGGAGTTCACACACACGGAGCGCCTGTGTGTGTGTACTCTCCCTTTCGCCCCTCGCGTATTCTTGCTAGTGTCCGTTGTTGTCGTCGGGCCTTACACTTCAAGATACTTAGAAATACGAGCACGTAATTTATGCAGGGACTAAGGAAGACAAGGACAAGTGCGTTTGAACACCTCCAGACACAGCTCCTACGGCCACCGACTGTGCGCTTGTCCTTGTCCTCCTAAGCACCTGTATAAGTTCGCGCTCGTATTTCTAAGCATCATCCCTATTGAAAATCGTGGGTTGGTGGATGCTGGAAATCCTGGTGGACATGGTGGAAGCAATAGTGGACAAGGTGGAAAGAATAGTGGATGTGGTGGAAGCTGTGGTGGTCATGATGGCTGATGATGGCGAGAGTGGAAAAAATGGTGGTGGTGGTGGCGAGCTTCTTTTGGTGTTAAGTGGAAAATGCTGGCTGATGGTGGCGAGCAAAACATGCTTTGGTGGATGACTTGGTGAACAAGCTGGATGACGGTGGCAGGATGGAAGCATGGTGGATGACGGTGGCATGATGGAAGTGCACGTGACATTATGTGAAGTCGCTGTCAGTTATAATGGTTTCCCCTTGAATGTGCAGAAATATATGCAGTTCAAAGAAGCCAACACCGATCATTAAGCTTTCCAGCACTATTTTGTTTTATTCATGCGGCGCCAATAACCGCCACAAGGTTTCTGGAGCACAGCAGCTGTGAATGTTTACATTTTACGCACGTACTTATCAGGTTTACATCCGCGATCTGCTGCTGCATTTTGATGTTTACAAGTCTAGAAGTGTCGGTGTCAACAGCGACAGTAACTGTGTTACATCGCCGCGCATTTGCCTATAAGTAAATCAGTCCTTCCAGCGGGGAGACCAGAAAACAGCTTCCGCTTGATACCGCCACGTTTGAAACGCAACTCTGGCAATTCTTGCATACTCACTTACCTCAGCGGCACTTTAAGGTAATAGTGAAAATGCATGTAAAGCTAAAATGCACAAACTTTTACCTTCGGCCCGCGTCGAGATAAGCCCCACCAAGTATGACTACCACCATCATATTCTACCACCATGATTGCCACCAAAGGTTAGGCATAGCGTAGCGACCGAGTCCGTCTACGTGTTATCGGCGCTTCTTGGTTTCAGTGTACACGATTCCGGTGAGTACGAATGACTTTACAGCACACCTGTGGCATCGGCTAACCTAAATGAAGCATTTTTTTCTTGTGTACGGTGTCCGCACAAGAAGCGATGAGCATAGATGCGACGCGCTTCCAGCGAACGCCTCCGGTCACCAACCGCCGCCCCTAGCACTCGCCGGCGCTTCTCTGACACGTATGCGAGAACATCGACTTGTCAATTCGTACGCCTTACTGAACCAATATGATGGCATATTTTTCCCGCGCACTGCACTTGTTTTGGCCCAGCTGTTATGCAGTTGTAGCTAATGATACAGCGTCAGATCAGTGCGCTGGCACGGCTGCGATGTACGTTGCGCGAAAAAAAACAAAAAAACATCACAATACTCAATCAATTGTACGCGCGTATTTATCGAATGAGATTAGAGTCGACAGAAAGCCTCTGCACATGTCGCACTTTGGAAAAAGCGAAAAACGGCTATTAAAACTTCCCAGTAACACCCGTCTGACTATACTCGCGCTCCTCGCTCCACTTGACATATATCTTTGGAGTTACGTTGTGAATTCTAGAAGAAAGTTAGCGCTGTTGCCATTATCGACGTGCCATTCGTTACTGGCAGTAGTTTGCTTGCGTTTAATAACAACGCAAATTTTAGTAGGATGTGAAGAGCGCGTCTGTCTCCAGTATGAGACATACAAAGCTGAAGTCAAACGTTGTATTAGTATGTTGACTAGTCATTTTGCAAGTGCCTAAAGAAGTGTCGGCGTGGCGTAGTGTTAAAGTACTTGGTTCGGGATCCGCAGGTCGGGCGTTCGATTCCCGGTAGCGGAAGTTTTTTTTTTTTTCATACGGTTTTTTTTTCTTTTCTTTTACTAGTGCTTTCTACATCGCCTTCTATACAATTATTTACGTGTGACGGCTAGGCACGATGGTGCCGACGCTATAGAGCCGTTTTACGCTCCGTCATTCTCCAGCATCCATCATACGCCAGCATCCAGCATGCACCACGTGCCACCATCTTCCAGCACCATAATCCACCATAATGGTGGATGGTGGAATCCACCATTCCTCATGGTGGATGAATTTTCAATAGGGATGAATCACCAACACGCCCAATCAGCCAGTTTAAGAACTTACACTTCAAATATGCTGAACCAACATGCCGAGTCTGCCATTCTTATATCATATACAGGGGATTTTATTCCAATAACAATTATATTCATCCGAATAATGTGCCCGGTCAACTGCGCCGGCATTTGCCTCAAGATTACTCTAAGGCCGCCGACAACACGTTTCACATTTGCGATGTGAGTGATAATTATGAAACGGGGATGAACGATAATGTTTCTTTAGAGCTAAAGAAGCGAAGACCATGACGTCATGTAAATCACGCATCATGACACATTAGCAAGACTGCATGCCAGTCGTTCGCATTCGTTGTCATTGTCAGGGATACAGAGGTGACTTCAGATCCCGGGGACAACCCATGTGTTCGCGATGATGCACTCCTGCTTGTGCACTTATACGCCGTAGAACGTAAAGGTGCCCCTCCTAAGTTTGTCCTGTAAACATCCATCCAGCTGAGGCAACGGATGCCGAGAGAAATTGTCAGCAGCATTCTGGTCCCTTTCCCGCTTCCACAAATCATTGTGAACACGCATGCACTCAAGTTTACTTGAGTGCATACGTTTTCTTTGTATATCAATTGCGAGGTGGCAATTGGCCAGTCCTTCATGCCCCTGTTTTCTTGTCGTGCCTCCCTTTTCCATGAACCTGAAAACATTACACAGTTTTGCTTTTCAATCAATTTACATCTCCAGACGCACATGCATGCATGCTCATAATATAGCATTTGCTGATGGGTCGATTCTATCGCGCAGACCTGTCTTTATTCTTTTTACAGAAATGTCCACAGAGCGGTTTCTCTGTTCAAGTTTTAACGAAGAGCGTATAGACCTATAGGCTGAAGAGAGCGGTTAGTGCGACGCGATTTGGAATGTCAATGACATTGTTCAGCTACCTTGATGAGTTTTAAGTGCCTCTAACATTTATCTAGACATCTGTCACCGTTCACTGAAAGCTTTCCGACACCCGCTGTCGGACGTTATCAGGCGCTCTATACAGTCGAACACCTCAAGACATACAGTTCCTACGGCCACCAACCCTGCTATTAATTAAACACGTGAGCTGCGCTTATGAAAAGATATACACCGAGATTAATACGTGTGTTTGTCGTTAGTTTATTCGAAACAGCTGGCCATGCGCCAAACCTTAAGCCGTAGTAAGCGTACATAGTTCAGGCTGACAAAGAAACCACCACAAACGCTCAGAACCAAAGATGCCACCGCCGACGCGAGCACATTGCGCCGGTAAACAGCGACACCTGCCTTCTCACGGAAGCGCCGCATCCACCTTTGCTATTCACCTCGCGAAGACCAATTGCTCATATTAACACACGACATTAATTACGAATGTTACTCGCCTTCGCGACAATTAGCACTGTATGAAGAGCTCGAACTAGATCGCCAAAGGCATCGATCCAGTGCGAGCAGTTGTGGCGTGCTCGTCAGCTAACAGAGATGTTTTATTGCCACGTCATACCAATTTTGGTATATATCAAGTTAACGAAACTACCGCAAGCGCACCAAGGCTGTGGCATGTAAATCTGGAGGTTCATGACATGCATGTCGTGATTTTCATGTTATAACTATCATTTATGTTCGTCATACATAACGGGCAGAAGAGGACAAAGTTGTACGCGGCTAGATAGATAGATAGATAGATAGATAGATAGATAGATAGATAGATAGATAGATAGATAGATAGATAGATAGATAGATAGATAGATAGATAGATAGATAGATAGATAGATAGATAGATAGATAGATAGATAGATAGATAGATAGATAGATAGATAGATAGATAGATAGATAGATAGATAGATGCGCTAAAAGTCGCAGAAGTTCGCAAAGAAATGCTTCGCATTTAAAATGATTGTGTGAACATGGAAACGCCATTCAAAGCTCATAAGAATGAGTTTTGTACTGACTACTTGTGTCAGACGTTTCTAAAATTTTTTGGTTAGGGCTTTTACAGGTGCCTTTATTTAGGATTTTATGCAATTGTATTTTTTTATTTTAGTGTTAAGCGCTGAATCGTTCTTTTTCTATAAAGGCACAGGTCTGTGGTGACATTGAAGCCACGTCTACAAGATATTTTCTTTCTAGATAAAATGTTCAGTTTCAATTTGTGCTTTGTCCTGTGTTCTCGCTAATTCTCCAGTCTAGGTGCATTTTCCGAGCGTGAACATATACCAAGATGCCAAATTGGCAATTATTCTGAATGAAACCTTGGCCTTATCCGTTACGCAATCTCACGCGGTCGTGAATTTGAAGCCATTCATTTACGTCAATAAAGTGTGTGCCGAAACATTTACCGGTGCAGTGCTTTCTGAATGCTTGGTTTGAAGATTTATGGGCTTTAACGACCGAAGGTGACTCAGGCACTGACAGTCACCCTAAAGCAGGGCTTCGTATAGCTTCGGCCACCTGTAACACGTTAAGGTGGACTGACAATGCACAGTACACGGGCCTCTAGCATTTCGCTTTCGTAGAAACCGTCACTGTTCGCGTCAGCACACGAGCACAGTCCCCACAGAGACGCCGTAACGACCCACTCGCTCAATGATGGCGGTTGTTGCCATGCTTGCCTAAGATTTGGCATTGCCGTTCGGAGTCACCATCCCGGAGACAAGTACTGGCGGCGTCCACTTCGGGGCTCCGTCGTGTGTGAAGGAGACCCAGCACCATCACGAAAGAGGTCAAAACTGGATGATACATATTGCCACGCCTGCTTGTTTTATTTTAATGTATTCGGGTTTGACCAGCAAGGACGGTTGGCAACGCTCGACGCTGACCGTGCCGCAGTGTTCAAGATGCTTCCCTATTGTAGTAGATCAATTTGTTAAGATATGCGTCCAGGGCGCCAATAGTCTAGATTATTCCAGAGCTTGCGTTACCACCAGTGATCAGGCTGGAAAGTTCGATGCGTGATGTATAAAAGACAGCGCGTCCCAGCCATGAGCAGTTTTATCGACGGCCGACGCTCTGCTCGCCGTTATCAGTGCATACAGTCTGAATTGCTGTAAATTAACTTTCCGTTTTTCGGCCACAAGTTCTGCCCAATAAGGAGCTTCATCTTCGACACGCCGACTGCTGGCTTCGTCGACGTCACGACCCCGTGACAATATTTACAGAATATATACAGTAAATTTAGTAGCGCCCGAGTGGTGGGTAATTCGCAAAGTACCAGAGCGCACTATTTTTAGAGGAGTCCGCCTTGATAAGTTACATTGCTATGTAGTGTTGGCAATACCACCCGAAACGCGTAAAGGGGGAGAGCGGCAAAAGTGGCGCACCTTTATGGTCGCACAGGTAGGACAAATATTGACTCGACAAAAACTTCCTTGAAGTGATGTCTCCGTGATTGCTTGGCTTCTAACATCAGTTCATGCTTCATGCATATGTGCGTGCGCTATTCCTTCACACAGATACACACACACACGCACACACACACACACACACACACACATATATATATATATATATATATATATATATATATATATATATATATATATATATAGTGTGTGTGTAATAGCACACGCATATACGCTGGGAAGCATGAACTGATATTAAACGCCAAGCAGTCACACAGACATCATATCAAGGATCTTTTTGTCTAGTAAATCTTGCTCCTACCTGTGTGGCCATAATGGTGCGCCAATTTCGCCGCTGTTTCCATTTCTGCTTTTGGGGCGGTATTGCCAACACTACGTAGCAAATCCGATTACTCAAAAATTGTGCACTCTGGCACTTTGGCAATTACCCACCTTTCGTGCATTACTAAAGTTACCCTATATATCCTGTAAATAAAAAATCACACCATCTCCCGCTAAAGGGCACCATGAGGCGATGCGAAGCAGTGTTTCGGCATGTAGAGCCCGCGTTTCAAAGGTGGAGTGGTGAGGAGGAGAGGGGAGAGGGGAAGTGCAGAGGGGGGAAGGGAAAGGGGAGGGGAAGGGGAGAGGTGATGTGGAGAGGGGATAGGGGAGGGGGAAGGGGAGGGGAGAGGAGGAGGGGAGATGGGGTGGGAGAGGGAAATGAGAGGGGGAAATGGAAGGGGGAAAGGGAAGGGGAGAGGTGATGTGGAGAGGGAAAGGGGAGAGAGGGAGTGGAGAGGGGAAGTCGAGAAGGTTTGCGCATGCGCAGTAAGGGTGGTCACGCCGCACACCACCACCACCACCACCACCGGATTGCACTCCGCTATAAGATGCTTCACATCTAATATCATGCAGTTTTCTTCTATGCATTCATTACGTGATGGTGCTGGGTCTACTTCACACACGACGGAGCCTCGCAGTGGACGGAGCCAGTACCTGTCTCTGTGATGGCGACCCACCAAGGCAATGCCAAATCTCAGGCAACCACTGCAACAACCGCCATTATTGGCCCAGTGGGTCGTCACGGCGGCTCATTGGGGACTGTGCTCGTTCGCTGACGCGAAAAGTGACGGTTTCGATGCAAACGAAATGCTAGAGGCCCATGCACTGTACATTGTCAGTGCCCCATAACATGTTCCAGGTGGCCGAACTTATACGAAGCCCTCATCTATGACGATTCTCAGTGCCTGAGTCGTCTTCGTTCGTTAAACTTCATAAACCTTCAAACAAAGCATTCAGAAAGCACTGCACTCCCGTAAATTTTTCTGCACCGATGTCATTGACATAAATGAATGGCTACAAATTCACGACTGCCTGAGCTTGCCCAACATATAAGGCCTACGTTTCAGTTAAAATAGTTGCCATTTTTTGCATATATAAGTTAAAGTTGGGAAAAGCCAACTACAGTGGAGAATTAGCAAGAACACAGGACACGGCGCATATAAAGAGAGAGAGAACAACTTTATTAAAAATAAACGAACCCCAGTCCGTGTCCACTTATAAAAAAGGCAAGGCTTAACCATCGGACAGGCCTAAAAGTTTCAAATGTCCGAGTAGTGCCTTCATGCTGTCGCGCCAGCCACTTCTCCAGGGTCGCAAGTCTTAGATTGGTAGGTATGTGTTTAAGGCTCTCGCCCATGGCTGCACGGCCACACGGACTATCCCACAGAACGTGAGCGTTATCCGGGTAGCCACCGCATGCCACGCAGGCAGGAGACCCGTCCTTGCCTTGTATGTAGTGTTGAATGTGGGGTGTCATCAAAGAGTGAGTTTCGGCCCGCCTCACGAGGGCTGCCTCGCGTCTCGTCATGGAGTGAGGTGGATCGGGATAAACCCTGCGGTTGTTGCGCATCTCGTCTGATCATTTCCGTCTGTCTAAACGCGCCATAGCAAGTAATTCGGTTCGCTTCAGGGAATCCAGCCACCACAGGGGAAGGCCCGTGAGACTTACACGGCACATGGCGTGTGCCAGTTCATTCCATGTGATCACCGAGTGACCAGGTATCCACTGTATTCGAACACGCAACGAAGGGTGACCATCTAAGTGCTTCGTTAGCGTGCTGTAATGCGCGTCTGGGATGTCACCTGCTGCGAAGGCTCCACAGGCTACTTGGCTATCTGTGTGTATCAGTAAACAACGGGCATTTGGGTTGGGTATGGCAACTGCCTCTTTTGAACCAACCCGGCCCCCATTAGCGACGCTCGACCAGATCACCGTCGAACCTGTACCGCGGCACATGGATCGAGATACACAAACACGACGACGCGAAGCACGAGTCCAACATCTCCAAGAAACCACAGCAGAGTGGATCTTGTACACGGACGCATCTCTATCGCAGATCGGCGAGTGCTTTCGAACGGCAGTAGCTTCCGATGGCCTACCACTGTCATGGAGCTTCCATCATAACATCAGTACGCCCTGCATGGCAGAAATCACGGCGCAATTGGAAACTGGACGCTTTATCTAGCAAGAAAATTTCTTGTAGACGTGGCTTCAATGTCACCACAAAGTGGTGTCTTTATATAAAAAGAACGATTCAGCGCGTAACACTGAGAATAAAAAACAATTGCATGAAACCCTAAGTAAGGCACCCGTGAAAGCCATAAAAAACAAAAAAAAAATTAGAAACGTCCGACACTAGTAGTCCGAACAGTCATTGTTATGAGCTTGAAGTGGCGCTTCCATGTTCACACAATCTTTTTAAATGCGAAGCATTTCTTAGCGAACTTCTGCGACTTTGAGCCTATCTATCTATCTATCTATCTATCTATCTATCTATCTATCTATCTATCTATCTATCTATCTGTCTGTCTGTCTGTCTGTCTGTCTGTCTGTCTGTCTATCTATCTATCTATCTATCTATCTATCTATCTATCTATCTATCTATCTATCTATCTGTCTGTCTGTCTGTCTGTCTGTCTGTCTATCTATCTATCTATCTATCGATCGATCTATCTATCTATCTATCTATCTATATATCATTCTACAAATCTATCTATCTATCGATTGCCACGTGCATGCGATAAGAAAGACGACAACACAAATAGGCATGTGCTGTGTGCAGGAAAAAAAGAACTCCCTGCGCGTGATATTAAAAAAGACCAACCTGCTGTTCTTCTCTTGATCAGTGCGCTACGACCTCTCGCTTGACGTCGCGACACTGGTGGAGGTGCTGGAGCCTGCAATCTGATGCAGGAAAGTCTGATTCGGAACCGTACTCCCAGTCCGGAGACTCAACATCTCGTCACGACTAGAGTGCACCCATTGAGCCGGCGCCTACTAGGCCTAAGTCCGGAGTTCTCGGCTGTTTCTCCTCTTACCAGCATGGAAGCGCCTACAACGTCGGTGGATCTCCTTCCATCCCAGGTGACACTTGAGCATCCTCGCATTCCCGAAGTCTTCAGTGGCGAAGCGTATGAGGATGTCGAGGACTGGCTCTTACAGTTTGAACGCGTAGCTGTGCTCAATCGCTGAAGCAAACAACAGAAGCTTGGTCGTGCCTATTTCGCGCTGAAGAATAGCGCTCGCACATGGTACGAGAAGAGGGAGGCCACTTTCCATACTTCGGAAAATTTCCACCAGAAGCTGCTCAAAATACTCCTGAGCTCGGACCGCTGGGATGACGCACAGCAACTGATTGAAGCCCGCGTGCAAAAACCTAACAAAACCGTCGCCATGTTCGCAGACGACATGGCCCGTCTGTTCCGCCGAGCTGACCCTGACATGCCTGAGTCGAAGAAGGTGCGTCATCTGATACGAGGAGTAAAGGAACCACTGTACGCGGGCCTCGTACGCAATCCACCAACAACAGTAAACGAATTCATAAAACAGGCGACTGTCATCTAGCGGGCACTGCAACAACGATACCGCCACTACGACCTCCTGCCCAACCACACGACAGTAAGCGCTGCGTCTCAGAACGCTGCCGTTTGCGAAAGTTCCCTACGACAAATGATCAGGGACATACTGCGTGAGAAACTTCGGGCCCTCGGCGTTCCTTCAACCGAGCCACCAGTCGCTTCTGTAGCCGAAATCGTGCGCCAGTAGTTGAGGCAAGCATTCACATCACTCGCACCATGTCCTGAGCCACGTTCATTAAGCTATGCTGATGTGATCCGTCGGCCTCCGCCCACACCTGAGGCAGCGCCCCTCCAGCCACGCTCCGCTGTCGTGCCTTGGTGACAACGGGATCCTCTGAGACGACCAACAGTTCGGAGAACCGACTTGTAGCGCACGGCCGACCATCGACCCCTTTGCTTCCACTGCGGGGAACCAGGCCACATTATCCGCTACTGTCATCATCGAGATGCTGGGTTTGGCAACTTTTCTCGTCCCGCATCTTTTGGCATTGAAGACCGTCGCGCCAACGGCGGTGATCGCCTGCCCACCAGCCAAGTAACTTCACTACGTCCTCGATGGCAATCTCCGTCACCTGCACGTCAGACTTCCCCGAACTGCCATAGCTACACTGACGTCGCCAGAGGCCGTTCCCCTAGCCCAGGCCGGGAACACCTCAAGAAGACGATATGACGTCACGACAACGACGAATACTCATGCCGACAAAGTCGTACGGGCCGATCTCAGTATGCTCATATACGGGCATCACGTGACAGCACTGGTTGACACAGGTGCTGACTTCTCGTTTATGCGGCAAGAACTCGCCAACCGCCTTCGGATGGTCAAGACACCCTGGACAGGGCCGTACATAAGAAGTGCTGGGGGTCACCTAATGACTCCCACGTGTAAATGCACCGTTCGGCTCCTCATCGGTAATTCTAGCTTCGTCGCCTATTTTGTCATTTTGCCAGCGTGCTGTAGAGAGCTCATTTTGGGTATGGATTTTCTACTTGATCACGCCGCCGTCATCAACATCCCAGAACGTATCGTGACGCTGTCAGCACATCCATATATCGACTCGACCATTGACGAACCACACGGGCGTTTGCGAGTAGCCGACGATGTAACGCTCCCGCCGAGATCCTGCTGCCTTGTGTCT
>NC_051182.1:75561331-75590627 GCF_013339695.2 Rhipicephalus sanguineus | reverse complement strand
TTCCCAGGGGCGGAAATTTTTCTTGGTTTTTTTTCTTTCTCACCCGTTGGCGTCCATTTTACCAACGTCATAACCGTGACGGAAGTACTTGGTGGACCCCGGCATAAAACACTTTCGTGTTAAAAAAGAAACGCGCCGTTGCTACGACCATCCCATTCGGCGCGTTTCCAATACAAGTTTCCAGTACAATTTTGTCAACGCTTTAACACACCGTGAGATGGCGGCCAAGCCTCGGTCATAGCATCCATCCATATCGAAAAATAGCTCACCGACGCTCGCTTGGCTGGTTGCACCCGCGTTCCTCGCTCGCCCTGTGCGAAGTAACGGCCAGGCTAGAGGGAAGACACCACGCGCCTAGCGTTTCTCTTCGTATTTCACGACGCTTTGAAGGAGTGCATATCGAGTATCAATGTTTTTTGATGTGCTTGTTGATGCCATCTGCGCGGGATTCACCACTCCAGCTACAGAAAGGGTTAAATCATGATCATGGGCGTTAGTCGTCCGTACGGAGATGTGCCACTAGGCGTCAACGTGAGTGCGACGCATCCACATCAAGCGGTGCTATATCAGCCAAACAACAGTAGACAATGAAAAACTCTCATATACTAAGGCACTATAAAACATCAACTACTTCTGTGAGACAGGTTTCACTTTCGTGTCATACCAATTCCTACGACGGACGAATCAGCCATCTTTTCTTTCTCTGTTTCTTAAACAGACGGTCTGGCGTTCACGCCCCACACGAGGAGTGGAAGAACTCATACAAAGCACTTCGGCCGCTAGAACAAGATGAAAGGCCCGTAAACAAAAGCGAACACGCATATATGCGATCATGCAGCAGAAAAAAAAATCGCTCAAAATCATTCCAAGTCGGGCCAGCTGGGAACTATTTGTTTAATTACGTGTGTAACATGTCTAGATCCTAATTCGCTAACTGTGATAGTAAAAATGGTTATCTCTACTGAGTGGATAGCTGTCGTTCACACGTTCGAAGCTGTATGGAAATTACAAAAATAATGGTCCTAAAGATGGCCTATGAAATTTAACACTGCCTCGGAGAGCAACGTTTTGTACAGGAAGCACGGCGTAAGGTTGGTTACGTCCAAATGACGATAAAGTTACGAAGTATACGGCGCCTTTTCCTTCACTTCTCACTGGAGCTTAACTTTGTAACAACTGCTCAGATAAATAAAAAAGTAGAATTCTTCGGCACAATTGCTGTATTTTACCTGAAGTAGTGATGTCGTCTCGGTTTCGGGACAGTGAAGACAAAAAGAGTGTGCGTTAAACGACATGGCGCAGTACCCGACCGACATGCTGCCACTAATCATGAACCTGGCACAGTATGAAGCATGTGGAGATATATACACTTATTATACAGATGAAATATATTACTATGTTATTGGTACATATTAATTAACACCTATATACGTTTCTTTGATATTCCGCCTAACCATTTCACCGTCGTCAATTCTGCCTGTTCGAAACAATGCCGTAATAGGCACGACGGGTCGTAACGCAACACCCCCAGGCACTACTACCCCTGTGACAATCGGGCGTCGGATAAGGGGATGCCTGTACCCGTGCTTAAACCGCTGGGTGTCGGCGGTGGGTTTCGAACGAGCCACCTCCCGCAGCCGAAGCGGACGCCCAATCCACTAGGCCACGGCTACGGTGAAAGACACGTTACTTATCGCAGCTATCCGCTGTGATACATCCGAGTCATCTGCCTTCGCCCCTGCCAAGTGGATTCCGCTCCTCGAAAAAAAGGCGCCTTTCAGTGTAATCTTGCTCAGACACGTGCCGTATCGAATTTTGGCTTGGGTAGTTCCATTTTCATGATATAGTTTCGCTCGCAACGGTGTTCTATGCATTTTCTGATGTCTTTGCATTTGTCTCACATGGTTTCGAGTGCCATTTTTTGGTACTTCAGAATTCATATTTTATGCCGGGAAGTAATTTATGTGTAACGCAGAATGAAAAGCATCACTTACTGACACAGGAATTGTACTAGGAGTGAAGACCTTTATAAAGAACTCACAGTGTCCCTTGTGCACACACTTAAGATGACTGGAAGACGAAATCCATTATCTTTTGCTTCTCAGTTAATATATTGCTCCTGCTCCGACACCCTCCGAAAGATTTCTGCACCTAAAATGGTTTTGCATTGCTTCCAGGATCGGAGGCACCCCACCTGATTTCGCACTGCCTTCGTGGTGGGCCCACCGTTGACCAAGCTAAGATGTGTGTGATGACGTCATCACGTGACGTCACGTCACTATGACGTCATAATGCCGCCCCAAATTTTGGTGAGCTCTGACGTCATGATGACGTCATATGGTAACGTCATCACGTGAGGATGATTTTCTGCACCACTCGCGTGGACGCCGATGTGAGACACCGACACGGAACGCCGGTCAATTTTCGCGTTTGATGAGGCATGTCAGGCTTCAGCCTCAATTATCTATGCTTTGAGCGCGTTGCAGGGCAAGAAAGTGTTTACTGACTTATCTAGCGCTGAAGCAATTTTTTTTTCTTTTGTGTGAATGTGCTTCAGCACTACAACATGCCAGTCGATACTTTCCGTTTGGCATTCCAATTGTACCTGAAAAACCTGCGCGCATGCCGGTTTTTTTTCTGCTCATTCTACGACACTTCTCGAGAGTTTCGGAATTATTCGCGAGGCATTCACAAATGTGCACCATTTACCACAGGGTCAGCCATCTCTTTCAGTGGTACCCACCTTAACTGCCCTTCCAATCTCAGAATTACCGAACGAGCCATAATTTCGCACTCGTCATGATTTTCAGCGACCGCTTCTGCAAGATGAACAGGCTAAGAATGCAGCGATTATTGTGACTACCGACCGCTATTTTGTTTCAGTAAAATTAAATTTAATGGCCACCTCATTGCATGACGGACCTGTAGCACACTTGCGCTAGCCAACAAAAGGTGCGGCAAACAGAACAAAATTAGACAGGATGTGGGAAAGCGGGAAAAAACCCAACGAAACGGATGCGGCTTGGTATGCGTCGAGGCATGAAGGAAGGAAAAAAAAGGAGGGAGCATTACGTCACGCGACCGAAGCCCAACGTGTCGGCCTAACACGTGATCAAAAGGCAGAGCGCGCGGTTGGTTTTTCTACTGTCGGTGGTGTTCAGATTTTGAACCTCCTCTGCGTTCCGGCCGGTCTGCGCCGAACGAACGCGCTTCGATTAAAAGCTACCGGGCGCCATACCCGAAGTCTCGACGAACCTCATTTGTTGCGTGATCTTGGCGCAAATGATCACGTGTTCGGCCGACACTGCTGGCTTCAAAACGAGTTGGCTTGCCAAGGCTGGCTGCGTGACGTAATGATCCCTCCTTTCCATTTCTTTCCTCCATGGTTCGAGGCAAATAACTGGTTCATTCAGTCATATATTCTGCCCTCTAGCGAGTGGTACAGCTTCCTCCGGCAAGGTGACAGCTATACCACACGCAAGGGTGCTATATCTATACCAGGGCTCGTATAGACCACTAATCATTACATCTGTACTATACAGGTTGGCGATGCAAGCAGTAAAAATAAAAATAAAAACGTGGGCAGAACGTAACGATATTTTGGGAGAACTCCAGAATGGATGTAGAGTCTACAGGCGGTTAGACGATAACCTTTTTGTTCGCACTCAGTATATTGAAATATCTAAAATAGAAAACAATAGAAATAGAAAATAGAAATAGAAAAATAGAAATGGGAAACAAGCCGTTTGGTTCCACTTCTCAAACCTGGAAAATCACCTCTAGAGCTTACGTCATACCGCCCAATAGCGCTGGCTAGCTGCGTAGGGAAGCTGATGGAGAAAATGATCCTTGCCAGACTCGAGTGGTTCCTAGAACGCTACAGAGTATATGCAGACGCCATGGCCGGTTTTCGTCGTCTTCGTAGCTCCATTGACAATGTCATTGATCTGGTGACCTACGTACAACACCAGAAAATGAGCAGACGGCTATCTGTCGCACTATTTTTAGATGTCAAAGGAGCTTATTATAATGTTTCTCACGAAGCCATACTTGACGCCCTCGAGTCGGTTGGTTTGGGTGGGCGAGTGTACCGCTGGATCTGTTGCTACCTACATATGAGATCACTGTTCGTGCAAACTGATGATGGGCCGACTTCTGAGCATTACACACACCGTGGTGTTCCTCAAGGTGGTGTATTGAGCCCCACACTATTCAGCCTGGTTCTGATCGGTCTCGTGGAACGCATACCGGATTCCGCGCAGATATCTCTCTATGCAGATGATATTTGTGCCTGGACGTCGGGTGTAACACGCCCTCAGGTTCGTGCGAGGCTCCAAAAAGCAGCGAATTCAGTATCAGCGTACCTTAGAGAACAAGGCCTCGAGATTTCTCCTGAGAAATCGGCGCTGGTTGCGTTCACGCGGAAGGCAATGACGTCATATCCCATCGTCATCGATGGACGCAATGTCTGCTACGCCAGGACGCACAGGTTTCTGGGAGTCACGATCGATCGAAATCTCTGCTGGAGTCCCCATGTGGCCACTTTAAAGAAGCGCCTAACGGCCATCACACAACTTTTCAAGTTCCTCGGAGGAAAAACGTGGGGCACATCAGTGCACGCGATGTTGCAGCTATACAAAACGCTGTTTCTGGGGTACCTGCGGTATAGCTTGCCGGTTCTTACGAACGCTTGCAAAAGCAGTATACGCACGATCGAAAACGCCCAGGGCCAGGCACTCAGAGTTTGTCTTGGATTACCACGCTGCACATCAACAGCCGCAACCATCGCAATTGCCAAAGATCATCCGGCCGCGGTACACATTACATTGGAGGTGCTTAGAGCCCACATTAGGCACCTTGCTCGCGCCCCTGCCCACCATCTTGCTTCGCTTCCAGAAGATCGACCGAGTACCTCCTTCTGTAAGAGAATATTGACTTACCGAGAGTGCCTTCCAACAGCCTACACGCCTCCGGAACGGATTCTAACACCCCCTTGGTGCTTGGACCGACCACAACTACGCTTGACAGTGCCGGGGATTCGCAAGAAGGCGGAGCTCTCATCGCCAGCTTTGAAGCAGATGACTCTACTCATGCTGCACGAAGATTACAAAGATCATCTTAAACTTTTCACGGATGGCTCGACAACTGTTGGAGGACCTGCAGGAGCGGTGATCTTCCCAGCAAGAGCCGAAAACATACAGTTTCGAACGTCACACAAGACAACATCGACAGCCGTGGAGCTCGCGGCACTCCGCAGCGCACTCCGCAGGATTGATCGAGAAGCACCACAAAAATGGGGCATTTTTACTGATTCGAAACCAGCTCTGCAATGTCTTCGAACTGCTCTACGTCGTGGGGCTCAAGACCAATTGGTGCTGGAAATAAGACAACTGTACCATCAACTAATAGACGAAGGACATGCTATGACTTTTCAGTGGTTGCCAGGCCACTGCGGCATCATCGGTAACGAGCATGCCGACGATGCAGCTAAGAATGCTCACGAAAATGGCGTGATGGAACCTATCCCACTATCAAGAAGCGACGCAGCAGCACAGATTAATACGCTTGCGCATGATGTCGCAAGGTCTATGTGGAACACGCCCGGTTTTCTCCACACTCGTCTCCACCGCCTGGATCCATGCCTACGACTCAGTATTCCATCTGGCCTGCCCCGATCCGAGACGACCCTTCTCTGCCGCATGTGGCTTGGGGTGTCTTTTACGAACGCCTTTGCGTGCCGCATCGGAATGACAGACAGCGCTGCATGTGACCATTGCGGCAATGACGAAACCATTGAACATATATTATGCCAGTGCCCTCAGTACAGCTCTGAGAGACAGTCCCTCTCAGCAGTGTTTGCTCGCCTCGACGACCAGCCGCTTTCTGAGCAGTCAATCTTGGAATGTCGGAAAGATCGAGCTTCACGCCAGAAAGCAACGAAGGCGCTGATGAAGTTTCTGCGAGCGACCCGCCTCGTTGAACGATTGTGACACTCCTGTGTGTGTGTGTGTGTGTGTGTGTGTGTGTGTGTGTGTGTGTGTGTGTGTGTGTGTGTGTGTGTGTGTGTGTGTGTGTGTGTGTGTGTGTGTGTGTGTGTGTGTGTGTGTGTGTGTGTTTGTGTGTGTGTGTGTGTGTGTGTGTGTGTGTGTGTGTGTGTGTGTGTGTGTGTGTGTGTGTGTGTGTGTGTGTGTGTGTGTGTGTGTGTGTGTGTGTGTGTGTGTGTGTGTGTGTGTGTGTGTGTGTGTGTGTGTGTGTGTGTGTGTGTGTGTGTGTGTGTGTGTGTGTTTGTGCTTCCCTCCCTCCCTATCCCATTCCTCTCTTTCTTACTTTTCTGTCTCCCCTTACCCCTTCCCCAGTGCAGGGTAGCAAACCAGATATGTTTTCTGGTTAACCTCCCTGCCTTTCCGCATTACATTTCTCTCTCTCTCTCTCTAAAATAGAAAAAAGGCCCCTTTACGTGGCTTTTCTAGACATCACTGGGGCGTACGACAACGGTAATCAGGAAATTTTATGGGATATATTGAAAGGAATGGGCGTAGGCGACGAACGTATACAGCTTTTGAGGGAGATGTACCGAGAAAATACAGTTTGCATTGAATGGGAAGGAATATGTAGCAAATAGAGTGTTCATATTTGCAAGGGACTGAGACAGAGATGTCCTTTGTCCCCACTATTATTCATGCTGTACATGGTGAGTATGGAAAAAGCGCTGAAGGTAGCAACATTGGTTTTAATCTGTCACACAAAGCGGGCGGCGTTATGACTGAGCAGAAGCTTCCAGGTTTAATTTATGCGGGGGATACTTTCTTATTTGTGGACAGTCGAGATTTTATACAGCAGCTGGCGGATATATGCGGACGGGAAGGTGAAGCTCTTGGACTAAGATTTAGTAACGAAGTATGGATGAACGGTATTCAATGATACCTGCGAACAGGTGGTGTCAGCAGAAGGCCAAGAAATACGGAGCGTAAGCGAACACAAGTACCTCGGAGTATGGGTAAATGAGAGTGACAGATACTTGGAGGTACAGCAAAAAGCCTCGGCAGCAAAAGGAAAGAGAAATGCTGCAATAATGAAGCACAGAGCGTTTTGGGGATACAACAGGTACGAGGTGCTTCGAGGTCTGTGGAAAGGTGTAATGGTTCTGGGGCTTACTTTTGGGAACTCAGCGAGGTGCATCAGGTCAGATGTGCAATTTGGAATGGATGCAAATCAAAACACTGTGGGGCGCCTCGCGTTGGGTGCTCACAGGAAGACGACGAAAGAGGCTGCAAATGGCGATATGGGATGGGCAGGTTTTGAGGCGAGGGAAGCTCAGAGCAAAATAGTCTTCGAAGAGAGCCTAAGCAGTATAAAGGGGAGTAGATTGGCAGAGAAGGTTTCCGGTGTTTGTATAGGAAGAGCGTGGACACCAAGTAAAGGAAAAGAACTAGGAGGCTCACTAGTAAATATACAGCTGGTAGTGCAAGCGATATGGCAAAGAAGAGCGTTAAGCGAAAAGTCAGAGAGGCGGAGAGGATTTACTGGACGGCAGCTATGGAGAAAAAAAAATCGGCAGATCCCACGCATTGTGGGAATCGATGTAATGCGAAGCAGCCAGCAAAGAGCTGCATACATCGCTTTGTTTGTCTTTGAGCCAAATGAACTCATTCATGCCATGGCATCTAGTCCACCATATATCGCATGTTTGCCATGCACGCATGCAAGCACAATCTAGTGTATACCACGCCAATGAAACGCATATTCTGGTATAGAAATGCATGACCTGTCGCTTATGTTCATCACGCACTCGTGTCATGCCATACCAATTTTGGTATATATCACGTTAACAAAACGGCCGGAGGCGCAACATGAGAGTGGCATGTAAATCGTACTGTACATGGCATGCATAACATGATTCGCATGTTAAGACCTCTCATTTATGTTCGTCATACAGTCACATCGCGCAATACCAATTTTGGCGTATATCAAAGGAGGGAAATGGCCGCGCGTGCACCATGAGTACAGCATGTAAATCATGCCATACATGACATGCATATTATTGTTTTTCATGTTACCACCTGTAACTAATGTTCATCATACAGTCACATCGCGAAATACCAGTTTTGGTGTATATCAAGCTATCGAAACGGCCGCGAATGCACCATGAACGTGGCATGTAAGTCATGACATACATGGCATGCATGTTATAGTTTTCATGTTACCACCTGTTATAAATGCGTGACCTGCGATGTGACCGAACCTGTGATGTGACTGAACCTGCGAAGGTCGCAGGTTCGGTCCCTGCCGGCGGCAAGTTATCTTTTCGTCCACTTTACTTTCTTCACATTTATATTCTAATTACTACAAATAACACCCCTATAGTGTCCTTGGCATTGCTGTCTGTTAGTTCTCATTAATATTGTGTCTAACAAAGAATAACGAGCCCTTAAAAAGTAATCTTTCCTGTTATTCATGTTCTTCATACAGTCACGTCGCGCAATACCAATTTTGGTGCATATCAATCTAGCGAAACGGCCGGGAATGCAACATGAGCGTGGCATGTAAATCATGACATACATAACCTGCATCTCATGATTTCCATGTTACCACCTCTCATTTACGTTCGTCATGCAGTCGCGTCGCGCAATACCAATTTTGGTGTATACCAATATAGCGAAACGGCCGGGAATGCACCATGAGCGCGGCACGTAAAGCATGACATACATTACCTGCATGGCATGATTTCCATGTTACCACCTCTCCTTAACGCTCGTCATGCAGTCGCGTCGCGCAATACCAATTTTGGTGTATTTCAAGCTAGCGAAACGGCCGCGAATGCATCATGAGCGTGGCAATTGAATCATGACATACATGACATGCATGTCATGGTTTTCATTTTACCAACTGTTATTCATGTTCTTCATACAGTCACATCGCGCAATGCAAATTTTGGTGTATATCAATGTAGTGAAACGGTCCCTCCGCATCATGAGCGTGGCATCTAAATCAGGTCGTACATGACTTGCATGTCATGATTTTCATGTTACCACGTCTCACGTTCGTCATACAGTCGTGTCGCGTAACACCAATATTGGTGTATGTCACGCAAGCGAAACGGACGCGAATGCTCCACGAGCGTGGCATGTAAATCATGACATACATGTCATGGATGTCATGGTTTTCATGCTACCACCTGTTATTCATGTTCTTCATAAAGTCACATCGCACAATACCAATGTTGGTGTATATCAATCTAGCAAAACGGCCGCGAGTGCGCCATCGAGCGTGGCATGTAAATCATGACATACATGTCATGGTTTTCATGCTTCCACCTGTTATTCATGTTCTTCATAAAGTCACATCGCACAATACCAATTTTGGTGTATATCAATCTAGCGAAACGGCCGCGAGTGCGCCATGAGCGTGGCATGTAAATCATGTCATACATGACATGCATATCATGATTTTCATGTTACCACGTGTCAGTTATGTTCGTCATACAGAAATGTCTCATCGTACCAGTTTTCGTATGTATCCCTTCACTTAAACGGCCGCGAGCGCCCCGAGACCATGTCACGTATATCATGCTGCACATGACATGCGCGTCACGATTTGCATGTTAGGACCTGTCATTATGTCCGTCATAGATTCTTGTCACGCCGTACCAATTTTGGTATATATGAAATTAACGGAACGGCCGCAAGAGCCCAAAGGCCGTGGCATGTAAATCATACTGTTCATGATATGCATGTTATGATTTTCATGATATGACCTGTCATTTATGTTCGTGATAAGGCCATGTTATGACACACCAATTTTGGTATACATCCGATTAACGGAACTGCCAGGGAGCCCAAAGACCGTGGAATGTAAATCATGCTGTTCATGACATGCGTGTCGTGATTTTCATGATATGACCTGTCATTTATGTTCGTAATAAGGCCATGTTATGACACAGCAATTTTGATATACATCCGATTAACTAAATGGCCGGGAAAGCACAAAGTCGTCAAAGTCGTAGGCGGCTACATAGATAGATAGATAGATAGATAGATAGATAGATAGATAGATAGATAGATAGATAGATAGATAGATAGATAGATAGATAGATAGATAGATAGATAGATAGATAGATAGATAGATAGATAGATAGATAGATAGATAGATAGATAGATAGATAGATAGATAGATAGATAGATAGATAGATAGATAGATAGATAGATAGATAGATAGATAGATAGATAGATAGATAGATACGCTCAAAGTCGCAGAAGTTCGCTAAGAAATGCTTCGCATTTAAAAAGCAGTTCTGAGTAACTACCGAAAGGGTAAAAATGAAATAAGGAGAGAAGCATTTTACGATAATTCAAGGTGGAGCGCTTTACTGTTTAAAACGAGATCGGGTTGCCTTAGAACGCGTAGTTATAAAGCGAGATTCAGTAAAGAAGAACAATGCGCGTGCCGTGGGGAAGCTACGGAAACGACGGAGCATGTTGTGATTGAATGTGGAGATATCCACCCTGGTGTACGTTCGGGCGCGAGCCTACATGAAGCCTTGGGTTTTAGGGACAGCAACGGGAAGTCGAACACGCCCGCAATCGAAATAAGAGACGGTTAGAGTATTGGTGGAAAAAATTAGAAAGAAAGGACAAACATCAGTACGGGGGGAAATAAGGGCACTCTGCCGTAAGGGCAGAGAACTGGCCTGTGAATTTGCGTGTCTTTTTTTATTAACGTAGATTTGATGGAAGTAGAGGCATTAGGCCAACATGAAAACAAAGAGAAACGTTTTTTTGTTTGACGAGCCTGGTGGCACACTTCTCACCGCTCCTTTATAAAGGGGACGCTCATAGCATACATCAGTCCAGTGGGCAAATATTGCTATTTTTATAAGGTATTGTCAATTATTAGCAAGTATTGTACGGTTACCAAGAAAAACATTGACATATGCGGACTGTTCTCCTGTACGAGGGGAATAGAAAACACTCACAGAACATAAATTATTTGCCGTGGTTCTAACACATCATTTTTCTGTTATGGATCATATATCCATTGATTTCTTTCTATTGTGTGTTTAAACATTCCTGGATAACGAAAAACGGGCACAATGAAACGGCGCGAGAGGACAAAGAGATACCAAAATCTGAAGGACAACAGCAGTGGCTCCATAGTGAATGTCCGTAGAGAGCACGTGCTATACATAAATGAAATGCAATGCCATACATGCATTGCATTTCGCGCAATCTCAGAAGAATTGCGGGAAAGTCGGGGGTGGACGTAGTCTTTTCCGCTCCTGACCGTCTACAGAGATTATGTCACCAGGTAAATTCAGAGAGTAATAAGGTAAATGCATGTCCTATAAATCACCGAACACATTTTGTAACCTGTACTCGCAACGTTGTCTACGCCATTCCGCTTTCGAGTAAAAGGACGTACGTTGGTCAGACCGGCAGATGTATTAAGCAGAGACTGAAAGAGCATAACGTCACAAAAGCAATCTCAGGTCATTTGGGCATTCATTGCCGAGATTGTGGCTGCATGCCCTTGTTTGAAAACACCTGTATTCCGTATAAGGCGCATAGTAAAATGACTAGAGAAATTGTTGAGACCTATGAGATTAATAGATTAGAAGAAATCTGCGTTAGTCAGCCTTCCCTCTCGCTTTCACAAAAAGAGTTGCAATATCTTGCTTTGTCGCGTTAATGCTTTTGGCTGTGTCGTGATATTGCCCTGTACCCGTGTTCGGTTCAGCGATATAACCACTGATTGTCCATTTGTTGTTTCTGTTGTTTCCGCTTGCTCGGTATATATTTATCGGTTCGAGCGAAAATAAAATCAGTTGAAAGTAGCGCTGTGTCCTTGTCTGTTTTCTTTCTTCGTCCCTGTCTAGTCGCGCTTACCACTCTTCATTGATGCAAACCAACTAGCCCGCCAACGTGTTTTAGCTATACATAAGCCAGATTTAAAGGGGCTAATTTCTCACAGAGATGCAACGTTTAAAGACACTTTTAGGGGCGAAGCTCCTTAAAGCGGCACCCGTTCGTCTCTCGTAGTCGTAGTAGTGCGTAACCAGTCGTAACGCTAGTACCATATCTTGACCTCCAAGGTGGTGCCGGTGGGAGATTTTTCCTGTGCGTTGTTGAACAATAAAAAATTCGCAGCGTGCGCATTAACTAAAAGCCGAATTCTTCTGTCTCTCATTCCCCATTAGCAGCCATTGGCATGTTCCAGTAAGAAACGTTAGTAGAAGTAGAAGTGTAAGTGTTAGCTAAAAGCCGACTTTTTCTGTCTCTCATTCCCATTAGCAGCCATTGTTTATCTCCAAGGTAGTGCCTGGTGAGATTTCTCCTGTGCGTGATCAAACAATAAAAATTTTGTTCAAAACGCCGTTGATTGATGAAATAAACCAACGAAAGACGCCAGATGTTTTCTAAAAGCAAAACGAAACAACGTCAGATGTTTCTAAAGCAAAACGAAAAGACGCCAGCTGCTTAACGAAAGACGCCAGATGTTTTCTAAAGCAATGGTTTTCTAAACAATGAAAATTCACAGCGTACATGTAAAATTAAAGTGAGCTACAAGTCGTTATAACTCATCGAACCTTTAGTATAAACGCGCCCGATCTCACGTCGGTGATGATGTAGTGGGCAGAATTCACGGAAGATTCACGGTTTACCGATGAACCTCCGCAGCTTCGCCCACTCATCATCATTCACTCCGTGGATATGCTGTTATTTTTTTCTCTCAAGCAGCAGAATTCTGTAGCAAGAGCCAAGGCAAACTGTACGGATGTATCAGTGCAGATGGCGACAATAACTGCGTGTTTTTCGCTGAAGTAGTGACCTAGAGGATGGGCTTCCGCTACGGCAATGGGAGGTGGCTCGTTCGAAACCCACTCCTTAAAGGACCATGCGCACAGGTGTCCCCCTAGCCGTCGCCCGGTTCTGACAACGGTGGCAATGCCCAGGAGTGTTGCCTAATGTCCTGTAGCGCCTTGCACGCATTGTTTCAAACTTTCACGAAGGAGCACAGACTATATCTGCAATACTGTTACCTCATACCTGAGCATGCCATGTAGAGTGATTCGTCCAAAACCACAGACACCATGGCACTATGCAGGAGGGCACTGCTCAATGTTGTTACATGCACACTCGTTTAGTTTCAGAAAAATAGGAAACAACGCGCCTGTCGTTACAGCACACTTTCTAGCAACCTTGCCATGCACTTCGACCTTTTTATTTTATTCGATGGCTTCTACAAAATTGCTGTACGCTCAAACTTAGTGAAAAGGCCCGCTGCATTATAATGGTGCACAACTTTTGACGTCAATATTCTGGCGCTACCATTTCTATATGTTGCCACGCGCGCAGCTTTTTTCTGTTAAGTAACTCCTCAATTACACGGGTAAGTACTGCCTCCCGCAAACCGCAGCCAAATGACTGGAAGCCTTCTAGATTATTTTAGAAGTTTCCGATAAGCCTACGCGCACAACGTGAACGTTATAGTTCATTCTGGAACTTACGCGACCACCAGCGATAACGCTGGAATCATCGACGGCACATGCATAAACGCGGACGCTCTTTACCGTTTGGCAGATTACCGACGGCCGATCTGTCTAATCGGGGTTTTCCAGGAACAAATAAAGTTCATTTCGTCATCACTGTGTGATCCCTGCTGTGAATGCACAGCGTGTATTGCTTGTCCTTTGACTGTTCGTTTCCTGGGCACAAGTTCGCTTAAATAAAGAGTTTCAGTTTCAGTTTATTGAATGTACTTGGGTGGGGGGGGGGGGTTACATATAGGGAGAATTATACCGAAGGAGGTCCCTTAGTGCGAACACTGCAATGGGACCTCTTGTTATAGAATACATAAGAAAATAAAATCATGAGCAGAATAGCGACAAGCAAGCATAGGATGCGTACAAAACAATAGGAGTGGCATTATGGTATGCAAATACAATTACACTATTTGACACTGAAATACACATACAAAGAAGTTAGCAAAATATTTGAGAGCTAACAAGGTGTAACGATGTAATCTTTAGGACCGTATAATGAAAAAAAATATTTCACATGAAAAAAAAATGTTATGAACGTGAATGAAGAATACATGAAGCATTGTGAATGCGACGATGAAGTAACTACAGTGATTACATATAATTCAAAAATTCAAAGGATGATTCAAATAAAGGCCAACTGAACTTTTGAATGCATATAGAGAGGGCGAGGTATTGGCCCCTAAAGGCAAAGTGTTCCACACTTTTATTGTGGAGAAGGTTACTGTTTTTTGTCCGTGGTTTGTGCGCGCCTTCGGCGGTAATATATTGCTTTGAAGGGAGAAACGTGTATTATTCTAGGAAGTTGTAAATTTCTCGCCTGCAACATACGCAAGATTTGGATTACGTACCATGCGGTAGCCAATTACGGCTATGCTAATGATAATATTCAAAATGGAAAAAATATTTAGTGAAGAGTGTAGTGGAGCCGAATGTGCGTGATAATTACTGTGCGTTATTATACGGAGAGCCTGTTCTTGAATATGCGCTAATGGGCTTAAGTAAGTTTTATATGTAAGTCCCCAAGATTCAATGCAGTAGTTGAAATGACTATGAAGGAACGCAATATAGACAGAAGTTAGAGTAGGGATCACAGAATATTGGCAGCCTCTGAGCAGAACACGAATTCCATAGGCGGTCTCCCTTTTATTTGATTAATATCTTCCTTAAAGTTCAAGAAACAATCAAGTTCAACGTCGAGAAACGTGCATTTGTCAGATGGGTATATTTCTTGGTTATTGACATACACCGGGAGTGTGTTATCACGTCTTTTCGACCGAGAACTTAAAATAACGTACTTTGTCTTAGATGGCCGGGTTAATAACAAGCTTGTTTTTATGGCGCCAACTAATGACGCTCTGAAGATCACTGTTTAGCTGGAAGGTTAGTGCAGGAATGGACACATGTGCACTGAAAATGGTGGTGTTATCTAGAATAGTCTGTCAAGTTTCGTCTTGAAGAGCTCGAGTGGCACCTTCTTCACAGTCACGACCTCGTGAAAACTGGTGGAGGTGCTGTTCGTTCATGTTCCGGACACCCTCGTCAAGTCGATAACCCAGCCCAAGTCACGTAGAAGACATAGACGTCAGCCTTGACAAGCGAGCTAGACGTAGGCAACAAGGTCTCCCACAGGAGTACGGGCCACTATCCATTAAGACACGGAAGACTAAGGCCATGACCACGACTGCGGCAACCATGCAACCAGCTGCGCCACCGCCCGCGGCAGTCGTGCTACAGCAGCCCAGGGAGCCGCCAACCTTCCGGAGATATAATTCGAAGAAGCGAAGGCTCGAAGGCTCGAATATAATTCGAAGGCTCGAAGCGTACGACCGCGTGGTCGTTTTCAATATTTGGAGTAGTGAAGACAAGCTACGGCATGTCTACTTGGCCTTGGAAGACTCTGCTCGGACCTGGTTCGAGAACCAAGAGCGATTCCTGACACGGTGGGACATTTTTCGCACCAGGTCTGTCACCCCTTTCACGAGCGTCGTCCGCAAGGAGAGAGCCGAGGCTCTGCTCGAAACTCCTGCGCAGCTGCAAAACAAAAACATGTTCTTCGCGGAAGAGATGACCAGACTGTTCCGCCACGCAGACCCCGCCCTCCCCTAAGAGAAGAACGCTCGCTTCATCCTGCTAGGAGTCAAGCAGAAGCTCTTCGCGGGACTGAGGCGGGACACACTGAACAGTGTCCAAGAATTCATCTATGAAGCGACGACTTTTCAGAAGACGCTAGACATGCGCAAGCGGTAGTACAATGGTCATTCCACGCCACACATCACCGCAATCCGAGAGCTCCGATCCGACGACCTACGCAAGACAATAAGGTCTAACGTTCGAGAAGAGCTGCGCGCTCATGTTCCCGCATCCTCAAGTGTATTCGGTCATCGACATCCTTCGTGAGGAAGAACGGCAATCGCTGGAGATTCACGAACCAGCTCAGCCTCATGTGGAAGCTATGACTTACGCTGCTGCAGAGCGTCGTAACGCTCCCCCTCCCCGCCCACGTCAAGACGCCACGCCACCGCAGTTCCGCTGCCACACAACGTTGCCGTCACCACCGGCGTCATACCGTCCGCCTCTCCGCCAGCGCTATAAGCCAAAGAAGACTGAGGCGCAGTGAAGCGGGAGTAGAGTAATGAGTTGGGGCATACATCCTTGATATACCCTAGATTGAAGCGCTGATAACATTGAAGCAGCTTTTGTATAAATGGGCAAAAAGGGTATTGGAAATGTCTGACTTTAACAGCGACAACTTCGTTATACACATGCACTACACACGAACGTCTGACGACGACAACCACAATTATCACAACACGTATTAGCAAGGCCATGCTTCACCCGCCTTCCACACGGAATGCCTTGGTGACTTACGCGCAGATATTTCATTCCGTTCGGCGGCAGTTTCACTTTTGTAGAGGAAGAGGAAAGGTTGAGGAAAGGTAAAGGCGCAACTTCTGCAACCCTAATTGCGAGCACAGCTCAGCGCCTGACTTTTGTAGAACAGAAGCGCGAAGGCGAACTCCAAATATTGCGAGGGAGTGGGCTCATGCCGTCGGTGATACTCTTACGCTCTGTTTGCCTTACATGAGTGTGCTTACTTTGTTTGTCTGCCGAAATCGACGTGGTGCTAGAAGCTACCGCTCTTCGCCAATTGTACGTTTTTAACTTTTATCTCCCCTTTTTGCTCTTCCATATTGTGTTTTGCTCTTCCATATCTAATTTTACAAGAAAGCAATAAACACTGCATATTTAATCCTACGATGCAGGCCTCATATTACATTAACGTCTGTGGTTCCAGTGTTGGCTCCACTTTTATAGCAGTCTAATAAACATTACATTTGTGTTGCTATAACCACGGTTTCCTTTCCCCTTTCCGCTCTTCTACCACCGCCCCTGCCTCGGAATGTCACAGCGCTCGCCTACCCAGCAGGTTCTCCGCGCCCTATTCCGATTGCCCCTCCCCCCCCCCCCACACACACACTCCTTTCTTTTCCTTTCCATTTTCTTTTTTTTACTGGACGGCGGCCCAACTTCTGAGGCTTTCGATGACACGTGGTGCATATGTCTGCCAATGACTTCACCTATTCTTTTCAGACACCCCCCTCAGTATCACTGAAAGGGACACTAAAGGCAAATAACAATTTATGTCAGAGTTAAAGCTCAATGTATGACAACTTCTAAAACGGCAATATTATCAACAGCAGTGCCCTACTTACCGAGAAATTAAGCTAAATGTATCACATGATGAGCGCCACGAGTGGGACATTGTCGAAGTCATTCCGATGACGTATGAGAGTCTGCCTACAATAAATCACTAGTAATCAAACTAGCAGTAATAAAGAAAAATCACAGCATATCCACGGAGTGGATGATGATGAGTGGGCGAAGCTGCGGAGGTTCATCGATAAACCGTGAATCTTCCGTGAATTCTGCCCAGTACATCATCACCGACGTGAGATCGGGCGCGTTTATACTAAACGTTCCATGAGAGTTATGACGACTTGCAGCGCACTTTAGTTTTACATGTACGCTGTGAATTTTCATTGTTTAATCACGCACAGAAGAAATCTCACACAGGCACTACCTTGGAGGTCAAAATCTAGTGCCTATATATAGGGGTGGTCAGTAAACGGTTGTGCAGCGCGAGCGGTCGGTTTTTTCAATCAAGACGCTGCCGCGACGCTGCCTGCGTCGGCGCCGCTGCGCCGCGAGGCAAGATAAGGGGGGGGGGGGGGGGCGTAGGAGAGGAGAAAGAGGGGGCGTAAGAGAGGAGAGGGCGATACATATCACGTACCGTCGCAGCGCATTGTCTTTAGGGAGCCTTCATGTGTGCACGCCCCCTCCGGTTTTAAGACTGGTTACACACTACTACGACGGGGACGAACGGTTGCCGCTATAAGGAGCTTCGCCCCTAAAAAGAACCTTCCGTGCATCAAAAGACGTAATAAAATGCTGTTTGTTGGTTTCCGTTTGATTCATGGAAAAAAGAACCTCTGTGGCGTTGCCATGGGGAACGGCGCGCGTGATTCAAAGGTTCCGTTTTCGCCGAACTGCGCTTCGCCAGGCGCCCTGCTTCGCTCACGCGGTCGCGTCTCAGTGGTAGTTTCGTGATCGCGTACTGCCGCATGTGTTTTGCGGGCTCGTGAAAGTCGCTCTGACAGAAAGTTCGACAAAATGCCGCATGCAACGACGCCGGCACTACGAGCCCTCAGCAGCATACCGCTTTCATCGGGGCTCAAGTCGCTGAATTGCAGCCCAGCGTCGCGAGCAAATGTCTCGTTGTCAAGTTCTCCGCCCAAATCCATTGCGGCGATTGCGGCAAGCTTCGATGGCTTCGATGGCCGTTGTTACTGCTGTGGGTCCCATGACTTTCGCTCTGCTGCTACTAGTGTCGGAGGCCGCGCAGTAAAGGCTGGCAACGTTGGGCACGGCAGCAGTGACGTATGAAAGTCGGATTTCAGGCGGGTGATATGAAGCGTGCTAACGCGATACGGACCACTAAAACGTGATTTTATTTCAAAATAAGCACTTCCTTGGCATAAAAGTCGCACTACGAGGTTTCTGGACGGCTATTTCAACAATCAACGTCGACTTAATATTTGCCTTTAGTGTCCCTTTAAAGTCGACATGTAGACATTTAAACGCACGCTGCCCGCTTTCCCGGACTGTAGTTGTCCTCCCCATCATCTTCTGCGGCCCTCTGTTGGCTAGACTCGCCGCGCTGCTGTCGCTGCGCCTTTCCAGTTTCCTTCAAGCTCCCCCCTTTTTTCTTCGTATTGCCTTTGGTGGCTCCAGCTTTGTTAGACCGCCAACCCCTCCCCCCCCCCCCCAGCTTTTCCTCTTTTTTTCCAGCTCTTCTTACCTCTGAGATGAGAGCCCCGATCGCCGTTCCAAACATTCTTCAAATGGTGCGACAAGAGCTACACTCTGCCGCTTCCGAGTTTTTTCTTTCCAGGCAGAAATTACCATCAGCGCCATCACTGGATATGACGTCAACACTAACCCTTTAAAACTAACACGCCAGGGATGACAAGGAGCCTTTGACAAAGATAGGCCCACCTATCAAAACCTCGGCCAGCCTGCTCTGAGGCACTTTCTCCTGTTTCAAACCTACCCCGTGTATCCATCTGTCGGCTTCCATTTTAACCTATAATTCAGCAAGCTACATTGAAGCATTGCTCTACCCCGGAGGAATACAATAACAAAAGTTACATATCATATTCACATGATTGCACCATAAAGTGCGCTTAGTTTCGACTATACTGACGTATGTACTGTAACATGAGGGCTGAAGTTACGTCGCACTATAAGTTACCCCTTAAACGCCAGTGTTGTCGATGCGTCTCGTAAGCCCACGATGGGCGCACAACTACTACACTTACAAAAACACGTCGATCCACCTCGTAACGCTTGGCTCAAAGCCATAAAATACAGCATAGAAGTACTCGCTCTCTGCTTCCCATGAAACAGATTCCCACAAAGCATGGGATCTGCTCATTTTTCGGGGGATTGCCGGGGGAGTGAGGCTAACGATGGCCAACACGGTACGAAATAGGGAAAAGACGCCACAGGTGATAGAATATATATATATATATATATATATATATATATATATATATATATATATATATATATATATATATATATATATATATATATTGTTGAGGTGTTTATTAGACGGCTCCGAGCCAGCTCCTGAATCATCATTCACTACGTCGATATGGCGTGTATTTTTTTTAACACGAAAGTGTTTTAGCCCGGGGTCCACCAAGAGTTCAGTGAAGTGTTTCCGTCACGGAAATGACGTCACAAAATTTACACGATCAGATGGCAAAGAAAAAAGTTCCGTCAACGGGCGTTGAACCCACGACCGCTCGGTCCGCAACCACAGATGCCGGGCATGCTATCCACTGCGCCACGGTCGCAGACTCCAGTATGTTTACAAACGCGTTTTTTATATCTACCACCCTCCCGGTCGGCGGGGTGGTGTTGCTCTCTGGGAGCGGTAAAGTATAGTAATTCGTCATTACTGTGGCCTCCGCGATTAGCCCATGCAACGCGTTACACGTCCGTCCCATTCGGTGCGTTTTCAAAAGAAGTTCAATTTTTTCAATGCCTTAACACACCGCGAGGTGGCGACTTAGTCCAAGCGTCGTAAAAGCGTCGGCCTCGCTCATAGCATCACGCTAATCCAAACCAAAAAAATCACAGCCTATCCACGGAGTGAATGATGATGAGTGGGCGAAGCTGCGGAGGTTCATCGGTAAACCGTGAATCTTCCGTGAATTCTGCCCAGTACATCATCACCGACGTGAGATCGGGCGCGTTTATACTAAAGGTTCGATGAGTTATGACGACTTGCAGCTCACTTTAATTTTACATGTTCGCTGTGAATTTTCATTGTTTAGAAAACCATTGTTTTAGAAAACATCTGGTGTCTTTCGTTAAGCAGCTGGCGTCTTTTCGTTTTGCTTTAGAAACATCTGGCGTTCTTTCGTTTTGCTTTACAAAACATCTGGCGTCTTTCGTTGGTTTATTTCATCAATCAACGGCGTTTTGAACAAAATTTTTATTGTTTAATCACGCACAGGAGAAATCTCACCAGGCACTACCTTGGAGGTAAACAATGGCTGCTAATGGGAATGAGAGACAGAAGAAGTCGGCTTTTAGCTAACACTTACACTTCTACTTCTACTAACGTTTCCTACTGGAACATGCCAATGGCTGCTAATGGGGAATGAGAGACAGAAGAATTCGGCTTTTAGTTAACGCGCACGCTGCGAATTTTTTATTGTTCAACAACGCACAGGAAAAATCTCCCACCGGCACCACCTTGGAGGTCAAAGCGTAAGACTGGTTACGCACTACGACTACTACGACTACGACTACGAGGGACGCACGGGTGCCGGCTTAAGGAGCTTCGCCCCTAAAAAAGCTCTGCGACGCGCGCCTGCCTCAACTGGCTGTAACACCGCGTTCCCCGCTCACGCGTTCGCCGCGAAAAAAATCGCAGCCGGGCTACTGGGGCGGGACGACGCGCTTTGTGTATCCCTCTAGTACGGCCGTGGGTTCAATCATATTGAACATGCCGCCGGATGGCGACCAAGGTCTGTATCCAATATGCGACGCTCTTCCGGCTATCACACCTCGTTCACTGAAGACGCTTTCACCGTTAACTACTACAGCTACCATAAGAGTTTCTTTAACCATTTCTCATGGACGCTAGTCGTCGGGATGGAGATGTACCACCAATCATTAAAGTGGGTGCATCCACGTTAAACGGTGCCATTAGCTGCCAGACATCAATATATATTGTGCAACCTCTCTTATACCAATGTACAGTAAACATTCAGTTACTTCGGCAAGGGCACGCTTTACATTCGTGTTATTCCGATTCCTATGACGGAGGGATCAACCACCTTTTCTTTTTTTTTTTTCTGGTAAGAAAAAGGAAAGCGTGAAGCGTGATAGGCAGCGCTGCTGTCGTGGACTGGGCCTTTTTCACGGCGGCAAACATTTCACATCAGAGATACCAGTTCCTCCCTCGACAGATGAAAACCATGGTAGGCATGTATAATCACTGCGTGGTTCATTCATGTGCGCGCACCACATGTGTTCATCGGGAGACCGCCAATCTATTGTAGCCCATAACATATCGTTTTTTCAGAGTGTTTTGATATCAAAGGATCCAGATTCCGTTTTCCATTCTTTGCACATAGCAGTCAACCATCAATAAATTATAGCGTACGCTCACTCTCAAGCAAAATGGAAATAAATTACGCGTGTTCAGTTTACATGCCTTGGAATGTATGTATATGGAGGTCGAGATTAATAGATTAGTTACTAGTTTATCAGTGCCGCTGCGTTAAATATGGTCGGAATATGTGTCACTCATATGTAACTGTAGAAAACAGCGCTAAAAGACGGGACGAAGAAAGGACACAAACCATGGCGCTGACTAACCAAATGTGTTTTATTCTTCCAGTCCGCATGTATATAATCCGCCACAATCTCAAGCAAACAGAAAAGCAAAGAAACAATAAAAAAAATATTAGCTGGCACAGAGGCCAAGAAATCATATGTAAATTTCAGTTTGTGCATTATTTAGATAACGCCCTCAAGGGCTGCGGAAAATGATGTCATGCTTGTCATTTTCTAAAGAGCCGCTGCTCTCTTGCGTTTATAGCAATCAGGGGCGGCATCAGAGGGCCACGGCTGCGGCCACGGCTGCGGTGGCGTAGCGGAGGCTCCAACACAGCTTTTATATATATATCGCTACAGTGCCGAACTAACAGATGGCGCTAGCATCTCGGTGGTCCTAGGGCGCGCGCATCGAGACACTCTAGGCAACCCCTGAGATCGGCATGTGGCGCTCCTCCTACTACGAACACGCGATGTCGCGACAGTTCCCATGATAAGGGACACGGAAGCTATCAATATCAATTCGAGCTAGATTAAAACATTGGGCTAACCACTTCAGCATTTATTGCGATAACAGAGCAATGGAGCATTCGTAAGCGAGAATAACGCGAAAGCGAGAAATTGGTGTTGCAATGCCCATAGACTGTCGCGCCGGCAAGCGGAATTCAGAAGCATCCTCTCGAGGAGGGTTAGTAGACGACAAAATGGCAGCGCTACGCAGTCGCTCCCTTGTTCGGCTGCGCTAGCCTCAGTGTGAACGCGCTTGCAAGAAAGGAACACTGCGTCTTTGCATGTTTCCTGCATCAGTGAAGAAACCGTGTGCTTCATGTCACCAGAAATCTGGTTTGTTCTTGCGAGACGCCAAGTTTTTGTGAATGTATGTGGCAACCCGCAATTTCAATGACAGCCCACAGCGTACACATTTCAGCTCCGCGAGGGTTTCTGTAGCCACGTAGGCTAGTTAAATGTTATCGTCTGACATATTCAGTTGAAAGTCACCCTGTTTTACTTGCATATAGCACTCGTCAGTGTTTTTGTAGTGCATGAATTCCATAACATTGTATGCGGGCGGTCGCACAGGCTCGCGATGCGCTCTTCTGTAACTGAGCTATCTCAAGCTGGCGATACACGAAAATAAGGTCTCTATCCTTTGTCAGGAAAGCGCTGTTATGAATGGTGCCAGCGACGTTTCAGTCATTCGAGGACGCGTTCGCTCCACGCCTTTCGTGGAGCGAACGCTCTAAACACTGTCCTTCACCAGTGTGTTGGTTTCATAGCCACCACTGCGCCGCTTTTTCTTGTACGTTTGTTGATAGGTGGCGGCACACTGCAAGCGGTTTGTTTGTTGACCGGTTGGAGAGCATAATGTTCTCTGCGCCCGGACATCTCTCTAGTTGTAAACATGGTGACGCGGAGTGGTCGACATCGTTCGGCGGAGGAAATTATTCAAGTTGCTTTCAATAGTGATGTTGAAAGAATCCATCTTGATGACGAGGATATTGCACTGGACGTAGAAGGCTGTGAAACACCGAGAGTAACAACAACGATGAACGATCAGCTGCTAACTCACGAGGAGTGAGTTGCACTTCACGTCCCCTCATGCGTTAATGTTTTTTCACGCTCGTAAGCCACCTTGATTGTATTTAATGTGTAATATCCTCAAGCTAGATCAAAATAAAAGCGTAGTTTTTTTCTTGCGCGCTGCATGTAGCGCAAATATTGTGGATATTATGGAGCGCCGCAATGCCGGCAACACGCTCGAGCTCGACCAGAGAAGCGAAATGGTTAGAATGATGAAACGTGCAGTCACGGCCACAATCCACGCCTCTCGGTTAACTTCTCCTGTACTTCACAGGTACCTTCCGAACGGCATTGTTGTTCGACGCATTTCGCAATGTATAATTCTTCGACGTTGCGAAAAATATACGTGTGCATTATTTTCGATATTCACGTTTCGATTGTGCTGATCAAACCTGCAACATCCCAGTGAAGTGAAATGTCCACGGCTATAGTCTGGCTGTGACAGAAGCGCTACTGGATGGGGTGTTGAATGCTTGTGTTTCGTTGAAGAAGTAACTCCGCGTTCCTGACTGCGCAAGTAATGATGACGGCGTAATATGTTTGGAAACCATCAATACGTTAAACATGCGGTCCCGTGCAGCAGCGACGGCGCTACTTGCTAGCGGCCTTCTACTGCGGCAAATCCGTCAGGCAGGCTCGGTACGTATTACCTCGGAGTGCCGTTCAGTTCATACGTCAATTCTAGTCGATGCCGTTTTCTGTAGCACACACAGGATTTCGCACAGCATCGTTGATACACTGTAGCGGAGCTGAAATATAACCCTTCACACGGCAACAAATAATTAGGAAGCGAGCACTAAGCACTTTCCGTGCTTTGGGAAAGTATTTTGGTCTCATATCCATTTCAGTGCAGCTCATGACTTCATCAGGCGAAAGTGCATGGCCGTACGTCCGCACGTTCTATCTGTTCCTATGCTAACAAATGGGTTGACCCTCCTCCCGGCGCCATTTTGAATCGCACAGCGCACCGCGTATAGTTCGTGGGCATTGCGAATAAATGACGTCCGATCATCTATTTTAATTACACAACCACTAAAAGATGAAAACTGAACTATATGTATTGTGACAATAAATAAACGTGCATTGAGCCAGAGTTCTGCTACATATTACAGCTGTGGAGCTCTTGGACGCCCGTTGATTCACAGAAACCGGCAGCAAAGGTGCTGACGCCAAGTCCTCTAATCGGCGCGGGTGATTCAAAATCAGCAGTGCCACCAAGGAGTTTCGGTGGCTGTTTTGGGCGCAATAAATTTCGTTTACTGGCTCGCAGAAAGCGGTGGCATACTCGAACGCAGGTAAAAAAAATAAATCTAGTCTAACTTAATATTTTCCTCTTAGTGTCCGTTCGCGAACATACGAGTTGCGAGACCCCCAGAGGCTTCGTAAACACCCCATCGGCCAGAGAGTTGGTACAGACTCTAGAGAAAAAGCTCGGCCGAAGGAGTGCCGACCACGCGGACACCGTCATTCCCCAACCATTCCGATTGTTGCCTGTCCAACTATTCACGGAACGGCTAAGATTCGCGCTATGCAACGCTACTAATACTGAATGAAGAAACTTTTCGAAGGCTCGTGTCTTTGTTTCACACAATCTTTATGAAGACCAGAAGATAATGAAGCCGAGAAAGGTATTGGGAACGTTAATTGTACTGTTCTAAGTGTACTGTAGTACTTGTGACATATATGTGAAAAAAAGTAAACTGAACCAAAAAGCAATTTTCCTCTAGCAGGGACCGAGCCTGCATGCCATCGGCTATATTAGCATGCCAGCGGCTATATGCCCACCGGCAAAGGATCTGTTCTTCCAATGAAGAGCCACTTTCTTTCTCTCGCTCCCTGTCTGCGCCGCGGATATGCTTCTGTGAAGGTGAACCTGTTGGTGGAGCGTTATTCCTATGTTTATATTGTGGAACTGCTCTTTTCTATACATTAAAAATGTAACGTCTAAGTCAGGCACATTTCAAGCAACCGACGTTCTCTCAATTGAGGTTCTCTCAATTCCGTTCTCTCAATTCTCTACCAATTGAGGTACGACGGCGGTCGTCCACTTTTTCGTGTATTTATGCGCATGAAAACCTGGGAGTACTTGTCAACGCCGCTCGTAGCCTTTACAGCGAGTGCGGAACACTTTCTTTTTTACCAGCTGGCGTCATGTAGTACGTGACCTTATGCCTTAACACACCACGAGGTGGCCACCTTAACCCAAGCGTCGTAAAAGCGTCGGCCTCGACCATAGCATCAAGCTAATCCAAAGCAAAAATACCTCTGTGACGCGCGCCTGCCTCGCTTGGCTGTAACACCCCGTTCCCCGCTCACGCGCTCGCCCCGAGAAAAATCGCGGCCGCGCTACCAGGGCGGCACGACGCGCTTTGCGCTTCCCTCTAGTCCGGCCGTGGTGTTCAAATTCAACATGCCGCAGGATGGCGACCAAGTTCCACATCCAATATGCCACGCTCTTCTGGCTATCACACCTCGTTCTCTGATTACACTTTCACCGTTAACTACTACAGCTACAACAAGGGTTTGTTTAATCATTTAACATGGACGTTAGTCGTCGGGATGGAGATGTACTTCCAGTAATCAAAGTGGGTGCATACACGTTAAACGGTGCTATAGCTGCCAGAGATCAATATACAATGTGCAAACGCTCTCATATCGCACACTAAACATTCAGTTACTTCTGTAAGGGCACGCTTTACTTTCGTGTTATTCCGATTCCTATGATGGAGGGATCAACCACCTTTTTCTTCCATTTGGCCTATTCGGTTGTGCGCAAAGCAGAGGCCGAACGGCTGTCGACCTGGATACTTTTGTCGTATGCGGCAGCCTGCTCAGCCTTGTGCAAGCATTCATTGTGAGACTAACATACATGATGACTGCCGGTTGTTTCGCCGGTAGCGCACGTGGTGTCCATGGGCTCCGATTCTTCGGCTTCGGGACCTAGTGTCAGCACTGCACATGGCGGCGATCGCAAAGCAGCGTTGCTACTAGATCATGCATTCGTTGACTGCTCGGACGCAGCACGGTCACGTTTAGGGATACTTGCTATGGTTAATTCAGTTACCTTCGGCTGCAAACGTCAAGGATAGTCTGCAAAGACTGGCGCTCCTGCATCCTTCTTAAGCCACCGCTTCTTATATTCTATGAAATCTTCGTCTCGTAAATGACGGCTACATATTCTAGTGCAGTTTGAAGATGTATTAGGAGACCAGTTATCCCTCCGAATTTCTGCAAGCCACCTCTCCCGAACACCAGCAGCAGCTGGAATTTCGTGGAGCGACAGTCGAACACTGTATTAAGGCGAAAGCTTTCGATGCCTTCGCTTGGTCAAAATGGGCCGATCACGGAGGCAGTGAATGAGTTGCAGAAAACTTCCAGTGCCTGCGATCCTTGAGGCTGTAAGAAGACCACGTTAGGTGCAGAAATATCTGGGAGGGCGGCAGGGGATCTTAAATACATTGACTGCGAAGAAAAAGAAGCAGATGGCTTTCGCCTTTCAGTCGTCCTAGGTGAATGCATAAGGGACCCTGTGAGTTTTCTTTTCTTTATAAATAAAGGGAAACAAAAAATGCAATCGTGATTTTTTTCCGTTCCATTTGCTGAGTGGGACACAACAGTATGACATACTAGGGCGTGCGAATGACGTGGTTGCAGTAGCCTGAAATAGAAAATAAAACGCCAGTGCTATCAAATTCGAATGCTAGTATCGAACCGGCAGCACGGCCTGACATAGATACCCTGCAGAATACGTACAGTAGGGATGGAAATAACGGCGAACATGCGGCATCTACATTCCTTGCTGTTTCGCAGTTATTTTCAAGTGGTTGTAGCCTAGATAATGGATGAAAAGACTGAGTCATCCATGATACCATCAAAGACCATCTAGCATCTTTTTTATTGCCACCATGGTTAGAGCGTGATGAAAACAGCGCGCTGCTATGTTCTCGTTTCTTTCCATCTCCCCTCTACTTGTGAAAGCTTGCGAGAAACACGAATGCAATTAAACTCGAATGCAAACACGAATTCATGAGCTACGAAGTACGCGCGACCTTTCAGCGCCAGCTTCCCGTAGCCTACTCGCACAGCGCCACCACGCGGCAGCGGCGAACGGGGGCGGAGCTTGCGCTCGACGGCCCTAGGAGAGCGTTCGCCCAGGAACTGAAAAAATAGTGGAGCCGCTGCTCATTTTATGCTTTTTAGAAGATGCGGGAGTTGAAGCTAATTTATCCCGGAGGTTTCTAGCATATCCTCTTTAAAGGGACACTAAAGAGCAAAACGATTTTTCTCGTTTTAGTAAAGTACTCTTTCACGATACCAAAAGCACCACGCTTGCTGCGACAAGACGCGAAAAAACAAAATGTGGGTGGCGACGCCACCTTGAACTTTCCGCGCCATTCACAATGACGTCACATGTTCCCAATCATGTTCACATGTTCACAAGTTCCCAATCGGTAAAAATGAAGTACACTGTTCTTTGAGGGGGCCATAGACTTAACTTACCAAGTTAAGGGTAATTTTGTTCAGCTAATGACACCAAAATACGATAAATATACTTCGAAATTCGTCACGTCACGCGGGGAGACAAGGGTGCGAAATTTAAAAATGAAGCTTTTAACTTCATTTTCTCCTCTATTATTAACCTACGATGGAAAAATTAACGACATTATAGTTCTCAGAGTACAATTCATCTACGATCTAAACCGATTCATTGTTTCTCTTTAGTGTCCCTTTAAGAGGATGCCACTGCCAGAGTGTTTCTATACACTCGCCTCGAAATCTGCTTTTTACGGGTGCTTCTGAGGCAGCAATACCTTGAATACATCCTCAGAGTACACGCTTTTTTAACAACACACGTTTTATATTCGCCGGGCGCCCGTTATGTTACTATAATTTTACTATATGCATTTTACCAACGTCCACTGCGCAGTATTTTATGCTCCTTAATGGCAATTTGACACATAGCCACTGTCATTATTCCCACCCCTGCATCCTCTTGGCGCTATTCGGTCGGAGGCGGTCCATTCGTCAACACGCGCACTACTTCGTCATCGGCACTTGCAATAGCCATGATGCCTGCAAAGATAAAAGGACATGCGAGCCACCACGTCACTTTCCTCCTGACTTCCAAATACAGTTCGCAATACGAAAAACAATAGGAAATAAAAAATAAAACAGCTTTTTGGACTGCTTTAGGACATAGCGAGGGACACAGAAAAGATAAACGGATGCTGTGTCCTCGTCTACGTCACGAACGCCCAAACAACATCAGTCAATCCTCGATATAAGAAAAAACGCTATAACGAATACCGAGTACAACTAAGTGAGTGACGAATAGCCTTGCCTTTAAGACAGTGTTAAGAATGTATGGTTCTTGCGAATTTTTGGATATAGCGAAGTTATTTTATTGTCAGATGTGATTTTGTTATAACGAGCTTTGACTGTATACTCTTCCAACTGGTCCAAGAAACAATACTCCCGAGAAAAAAAGGAACTTCCGCGTTCACAATGGAAGTACTAATTGAAACATTAGCCGTAACCGTCAGATTTATAGACCACTGAAATGATTCTTCCGTGCTAATAGGGTCTTTGGTTCTTTTTTAATACTGCATACAACTCTGAAACTTTTATTTATTAACAGCATACAATGAGTGTACAATCACTGCTGCGCCTGTTTGCCAAATAAGCCGAGTGTATCGTTTGTATAATTCTTTCTTGTTCGACGTTTCGACCGGAGACCGTCTTCCTCAACCTTGATGA
>NC_051182.1:74893487-74895987 GCF_013339695.2 Rhipicephalus sanguineus | reverse complement strand
CATATCGAGCCCTAGTGATTATGTGCTTGTTGAAGCCATCTTTGCGCGGAATTCATCGTACGCTGTGTCTGGGTTTGTGTTAACTAGTTCAGCTACAACAAAGTTTTTTTTATCTTGATCATTGACGTTAGTCCTCGGGACGGAGATGTGCTAGCAGGCATCCACGTAGGTGCCTCCACGTCAAATGGTTCTATACGCCAAGCACCAGCAGACATTGCGCGAGCTGTCATTATTAATGTACAATGAACATTCAGCTGCTTTTGTAAAGACACCTTTCACTTTCGTGTTATGCCGATTCGTACGACGGAGGGATGAGCCATACATTTTGATCAGTGCGGAGGCTCATGAAATGGATCGAGAATGGAAAGAAGTTCGCATCAAGGCGACAGGTACACGAGAAATGGATTTCAATTGCAATCTGACGGCAGAGTGCGAGATTCTCAACCAGACTGGAGCACCTACCGCTACATTTAGGTTCGTGAGTGCCGCAGTACTTTCGTTAGTGAGACAAAGTTCACTCCTGTCGAACACTTGGCGATGACGTGGTTGTTGTGTTGTCTTGTTGTGTCGTTCTGTTTTCAGGGGGCAGGTGTAGCATTCAGAAGGACTGAGCGAGAACGTTTTTGGGACGAACCTACATGAAGTGTATGAAGCATATAACTTCCGTTTGAGAAAACGTAATCCGGTTTGCAGAAATGAATGCACGGACCTTCAACGGCTCATTTGCACCTTTGATGGCTATTTGTAAAACCCTGCGAAATGGTTCGAAGTGATTCATGACTTCTAGTGAGCTCAGAGAAAAAACGATCGCGGGCTAAAAACATAATGGCAACATATTTTTGAATTGTGGTAAGCTGGGAGAATGTCGGCATTGGAGCAAAAGATTGGTCTAGGAGGAGTGGTTCCTTTATCACGGGAACTCGGGCACTCTTTTTACAGTGACCAACCTCTGAATAAGCATAATTTTACCCGGAAGCCGGAAGCCGAAATAGAATCCCTCACTTTTCCAAAAGGTTGGAGGCACAAGTTCGAAGCAGCTATAGAGGTGTACTCACGTTTACAATAAGGCCTGATGAGCTTCAAGGAAGCAAGCCTCACGACAATTACGTTACTGACCGGACGAGCGAGGCGTGCGTAGTGAATGTTCCCTATTAGAAAGCACGAGCCTGAACCACGATGTGGCTGGACCTGCAGTTTCAACATAAAGGCACTGAAAGAACCCTCCTTTGCTATCGTGAGCGTGAGCAGGAGCTGAGCGCAAAGAAAACATAATACTGGAAAAAGCGCTGGCCGTTCACTACGTTCGTCGTGTATCGATTACCGTAGTCTAAACACTAAGCGATCAGTGTTATATGCTTTTTTGTTTCCTCTGTTCCTATCCAACAGTTCTCCTTTGCCGCTTTCGTATGCAAAAAATTCTGCCCGCCGCTCGCCTTTTCTTTTTGTTCTACTTTCGTCCGCTTCCAAATGTTACAAACTTTGCTCCGGATTGGCGTCCAAATTGATTCTCCGATTCGACGAGGCTCGTATCTGAACCCTTACATAACCTATACGCCTGCTGTGCTCTTTGCCTACGCCTATGTCTCTCCTGCTCCATTTCCTGCATAATTCACGTTTTCACTTTCTCATCTACGCTTGCCATATAGCATTTGTTTATACTTCGAGCTGCTATACGGGTTTGCCACCTTTCGCGCAGATACGTTGGTTCTAAAAAAGGCAAAGCTGCTGCATACTTTTCCACACGTCATCTTGTATTCTATAAGTGCGCCGGGCGTACCAATTTACTAATGCAACACGCTTGTTTCTGATATTGATATTTTTGATCGTTTCTTTCCAAATTTCAGTTAGCGAGGGCGCATGACTGCTCGCTTGAACATTGTGTAAAATATTATGTTTGTCTTTTGCTGGCGTAATCCTACACGTTGAATATGCGCTCGCGTGCAGTTGGGGTTCCCGATGTCAATTTCATTGAAATAAGTTGGAACCGCGCTGGCAGCGAGTCGAGCTCAGGGATCGTGAAAAGCCTGACTGAAGAGGCGTTAGGAAAAGGCATTTTTAATGGTGTCGGACAAAATACACTGACCGCGTTGTCGAACTCTGGCAATGGGGCGTTGACCCATCACCATTGTGCAAAGTGCAGAAAGCGATCTGTTCCTTGTGAAGTTTTCTTACAGTTCACTAGAGCTACACATAGATCTAATTTGCATAGATGGGCATGTTGAGAGCTGCTCTGGAAGTACATGCCAAGTATAAAGGCATAAGGTATGTAGGGTTACTATATGAACCTTCTGATGTAGCGCAGTGGCATTTTATAGATCTGACGTGAATCGAGAGCATGTCCAGTAGTCACGGATAAAGCGCGAACATTTAGTGCTAAGTAATGTATACTTTGGTTTCCAGCCTGTACAAGTCGGGTCGCATTGGCACAACTTTGACTCAACAGTAACACGGAGCCCGCATACCTTAGCGGGGTATATTGCAGCCGGAGGACGCGGTTACC